>NC_137876.1:4889178-4932840 GCF_963924005.1 Protomyctophum bolini | reverse complement strand
CGAAATGACAAAAACGATGGGTTATAGCCCATGTTATTTGAAATTTTGAAAAAAAAGTTAGCCTCGTTTCTCATCATTTTGGACCATGGGCTATAGCCCATATCGTACGGCATACTATAGCGCGCCGTTTTTCATCATTTTTGAGGATTTGAAAAAAATGACGAAATGACAAAACGATGGGTTATAGCCATGTTTTTTGAAATTTTGAAAAACAAAGTTAGCTCGTTTCTCATCATTTTGGACCATGGGCTATAGCCCATATCGTACGCATACTATAGCGCGCCGTTTTTCATCATTTATGAGGATTTGAAAAAAATTACGAAATGACAAAAACGATGCGTTATAGCCCATGTTTTTTGAAATTTTGAAAAAAAAAGTTAGCCTCGTTTCTCATCATTTTGGACCATGGGCTATAGCCCATATCGTACGGCATACTATAGCGCGCCCATTTTGAGGACTTTGAAAAAAATGACGAAATGACAAAACGTGGGTTATAGCCCCATGTTTTTTGAAATTTTGAAAAAAAAAGTTTAGCCTCGTTTCTCATCATTTGGACTATGGCTATAGCCCATATCGTACGGCATACTATAGCGCGCCGTTTTTCATCGAGTCTTTTGAGGATTTGAAAAAATGACGAAATGACAAAAACGATGGGTTATAGCCCATGTTTTTTGAATTTTGAAAAAAAGAAAGTTAGCCTCGTTTCTCATCATTTTGGACTATGGGCTATAGCCCATATCGTACGGCATACTATAGCGCGCCGTTTTCATCATTTTTGAGGATTTGAAAAAAATGACGAAATGACAAAAACGATGGGTTATAGCCCATGTTTTTTGAAATTTTGAAAAAAAAAGTTAGCCTCGTTTCTCATCATTTTGGACCATGGGCTATAGCCCATATCGTACGGCATACTATAGCGCGCCGTTTTTCATCATTTTTGAGGATTTGAAAAAAATGACGAAATGACAAAAACGATGGGTTATAGCCCATGTTTTTTGAAATTTTGAAAAAAAAAGTTAGCCTCGTTTCTCATCATTTGGACCATGGGCTATAGCCCATATCGTACGGCATACTATAGCGCGCCGTTTTTCATCATTTTTGAGGATTTGAAAAAAATGACGAAATGACAAAAACGATGGGTTATAGCCCATGTTTTTTGAAATTTTGAAAAAAAAAGTTAGCCTCGTTTCTCATCATTTTGGACCATGGGCTATAGCCCATATCGTACGGCATACTATAGCGCGCCGTTTTTCATCATTTTGAGGATTTGAAAAAAATGACGAAATGACAAAAACGATGGGTTATAGCCCATGTTTTTTGAATTTTGAAAAAAAAAAGTTAGCCTCGTTTCTCATCATTTTGGACCATGGGCTATAGCCCATATCGTACGGCATACTATAGCGCGCCGTTTTTCATCATTTTTGAGGATTTGAAAAAAATGACGAAATGACAAAAACGATGGGTTATAGCCCATGTTTTTTGAAATTTTGAAAAAAAAAAGTTAGCCTCGTTTCTCATCATTTTGGACCATGGGCTATAGCCCATATCGTACGGCATACTATAGCGCGCCGTTTTTCATCATTTTTGAGGATTTGAAAAAAATGACGAAATGACAAAAACGATGGGTTATAGCCCATGTTTTTTGAAATTTTGAAAAAAAAAGTTAGCCTCGTTTCTCATCATTTTGGACCATGGGCTATAGCCCATATCGTACGGCATACTATAGCGCGCCGTTTTTCATCATTTTTGAGGATTTGAAAAAAATGACGAAATGACAAAACGATGGGTTATAGCCCATGTTTTTTGAAATTTTGAAAAAAAAAGTTAGCCTCGTTTCTCATCATTTTGGACCATGGGCTATAGCCCATATCGTACGGCATACTATAGCGCGCCGTTTTTCATCATTTTTGAGGATTTGAAAAAAATGACGAAATGACAAAAACGATGGGTTATAGCCCATGTTTTTTGAAATTTGAAAAAAAAGTTAGCCTCGTTTTCATCATTTTGGACCATGGGCTATAGCCCATATCGTACGGCATACTATAGCGCGCCGTTTTTCATCATTTTTGAGGATTTGAAAAAATGACGAAATGACAAAACGATGGGTTATAGCCCATGTTTTTTGAAATTTGAAAAAAAAGTTAGCCTCGTTTCTCATCATTTTGGACCATGGGCTATAGCCCATATCGTACGGCATACTATAGCGCGCCGTTTTCATCATTTTTGAGGATTTGAAAAAAATGACGAAATGACAAAAACGATGGGTTATAGCCCATGTTTTTTGAAATTTGAAAAAAAAAGTTAGCCTCGTTTCTCATCATTTTGGACCATGGGCTATAGCCATATCGTACGGCATACTATAGCGCGCCGTTTTTCATCATTTTTGAGGATTTGAAAAAATGACGAAATGACAAAAACGATGGGTTATAGCCCATGTTTTTTGAAATTTTGAAAAAAAAAGTTAGCCTCGTTTCTCATCATTTTGGACCATGGGCTATAGCCCATATCGTACGGCATACTATAGCGCGCCGTTTTTCATCATTTTGAGGATTTGAAAAAAATGACGAAATGACAAAAACGATGGGTTATAGCCCATGTTTTTTGAAATTTGAAAAAAAAAGTTAGCCTCGTTTCTCATCATTTTGGACCATGGGCTATAGCCCATATCGTACGGCATACTATAGCGCGCCGTTTTTCATCATTTTTGAGGATTTGAAAAAAATTACGAAATGACAAAAACGATGGGTTATAGCCCATGTTTTTTGAAATTTGAAAAAAAAAGTTAGCCTCGTTTCTCATCATTTTGGACCATGGGCTATAGCCCATATCGTACGGCATACTATAGCGCGCCGTTTTTCATCATTTTTGAGGATTTGAAAAAAATGACGAAATGACAAAAACGATGGGTTATAGCCCATGTTTTTTGAAATTTTGAAAAAAAAAAGTTAGCCTCGTTTCTCATCATTTTGGACCATGGGCTATAGCCCATATCGTACGGCATACTATAGCGCGCCGTTTTTCATCATTTTTGAGGATTTGAAAAAAAATGACGAAATGACAAAAACGATGGGTTATAGCCCATGTTTTTGAAATTTTGAAAAAAAAAGTTAGCCTCGTTTCTCATCATTTTGGACCATGGGCTATAGCCCATATCGTACGGCATACTATAGCGCGCCGTTTTTCATCATTTTTGAGGATTTGAAAAAAATGACGAAATGACAAAAACGATGGGTTATAGCCCATGTTTTTTGAAATTTTGAAAAAAAAAGTTAGCCTCGTTTCTCATCATTTTGGACCATGGGCTATAGCCCATATCGTACGGCATACTATAGCGCGCGTTTTTCATCATTTTTGAGGATTTGAAAAAAATGACGAAATGACAAAAACGATGGGTTATAGCCCATGTTTTTTGAATTTTGAAAAAAAAAGTTAGCCTCGTTTCTCATCATTTTGGACCATGGGCTATAGCCCATATCGTACGGCATACTATAGCGCGCCGTTTTTCATCATTTTTGAGGATTTGAAAAAAATGACGAAATGACAAAAACGATGGGTTATAGCCCATGTTTTTGAAATTTGAAAAAAAAAGTTAGCCTCGTTTCTCATCATTTTGGACCATGGGCTATAGCCCATATCGTACGGCATACTATAGCGCGCCGTTTTTCATCATTTTTGAGATTTGAAAAAAATGACGAAATGACAAAAACGATGGGTTATAGCCCATGTTTTTTGAAATTTGAAAAAAAAAAGTTAGCCTCGTTTCTCATCATTTTGGACCATGGGCTATAGCCCATATCGTACGGCATACTATAGCGCGCCGTTTTTCATCATTTTTGAGGATTTGAAAAAAATGACGAAATGACAAAACGATGGGTTATAGCCCATGTTTTTTGAAATTTTGAAAAAAAAAGTTAGCCTCGTTTCTCATCATTTTGGACCATGGGCTATAGCCCATATCGTACGGCATACTATAGCGCGCCGTTTTTCATCATTTTGAGGATTTGAAAAAAATGACGAAATGACAAAACCGATGGGTTATAGCCCATGTTTTTTGAAATTTTGAAAAAAAAGTTAGCCTCGTTTCTCATCATTTTGGACCATGGGCTATAGCCCATATCGTACGGCATACTATAGCGCGCCGTTTTTCATCATTTTTGAGGATTTGAAAAAAATGACGAAATGACAAAAACGATGGGTTATAGCCCATGTTTTTTGAAATTTGAAAAAAGAAGTTAGCCTCGTTTTTCATCATTTTGGACCATGGGCTATAGCCCATATCGTACGGCATACTATAGCGCGCCGTTTTTCATCATTTTTGAGGATTTGAAAAAAATGACGAAATGACAAAACCGATGGGTTATAGCCATGTTTTTTGAAATTTTGAAAAAAAAGTTAGCCTCGTTTCTCATCATTTTGGACCATGGGCTATAGCCCATATCGTACGGCATACTATAGCGCGCCGTTTTTCATCATTTTGAGGATTTGAAAAAAATGACGAAATGACAAAAACGATGGGTTATAGCCCATGTTTTTTGAAATTTGAAAAAAAAAGTTAGCCTCGTTTCTCATCATTTTGGACCATGGGCTATAGCCCATATCGTACGGCATACTATAGCGCGCCGTTTTTCATCATTTTTGAGGATTTGAAAAAAATGACGAAATGACAAAAACGATGGGTTATAGCCCATGTTTTTTGAAATTTTGAAAAAAAAGTTAGCCTCGTTTCTCATCATTTTGGACCATGGGCTATAGCCCATATCGTACGGCATACTATAGCGCGCCGTTTTTCATCATTTTTGAGGATTTGAAAAAAATACGAAATGACAAAAACGATGGTTATAGCCCATGTTTTTTGAAATTATGAAAAAAAAAGTTAGCCTCGTTTCTCATCATTTTGGACCATGGGTTATAGCCCATATCGTACGGCATACTATAGCGCGCCGTTTTTCATCATTTTTGAGATTTGAAAAAAATTACGAAATGACAAAAACGATGGGTTATAGCCCATGTTTTTTGAAATTTTGAAAAAAAAGTTAGCCTCGTTTCTCATCATTTTGGACCATGGGCTATAGCCCATATCGTACGGCATACTATAGCGCGCCGTTTTTCATCATTTTTGAGGATTGAAAAAATTACGAAATGACAAAAACGATGGGTTATAGCCCATGTTTTTTGAAATTATGAAAAAAAAGTTAGCCTCGTTTCTCATCATTTTGGACCATGGGTTATAGCCCATATCGTACGGCATACTATAGCGCGCCGTTTTTCATCATTTTTGAGGATTTGAAAAAAATGACGAAATGACAAAAACGATGGGTTATAGCCCATGTTTTTTGAAATTTTGAAAAAAAAAGTTAGCCTCGTTTCTCATCATTTTGGACCATGGGCTATAGCCCATATCGTACGGCATACTATAGCGCGCCGTTTTTCATCATTTTTGAGGATTTGAAAAAAATGACGAAATGACAAAAACGATGGGTTATAGCCCATGTTTTTTGAAATTTTGAAAAAAAAAGTTAGCCTCGTTTCTCATCATTTTGGACCATGGGCTATAGCCCATATCGTACGGCATACTATAGCGCGCCGTTTTTCATCATTTTTGAGGATTTGAAAAAAATGACGAAATGACAAAAACGATGGGTTATAGCCCATGTTTTTTGAAATTTTGAAAAAAAAAGTTAGCCTCGTTTCTCATCATTTTGGACCATGGGCTATAGCCCATATCGTACGGCATACTATAGCGCGCCGTTTTTCATCATTTTGAGGATTTGAAAAAAATGACGAAATGACAAAAACGATGGGTTATAGCCCATGTTTTTTGAAATTTTGAAAAAAAAAGTTAGCCTCGTTTCTCATCATTTTGGACCATGGGCTATAGCCCATATCGTACGGCATACTATAGCGCGCCGTTTTTCATCATTTTTGAGGATTTGAAAAAAATGACGAAATGACAAAAACGATGGGTTATAGCCCATGTTTTTTGAAATTTTGAAAAAAAAAGTTAGCCTCGTTTCTCATCATTTTGGACCATGGGCTATAGCCATATCGTACGGCATACTATAGCGCGCCGTTTTTCATCATTTTTGAGGATTTGAAAAAATTACGAAATGACAAAAACGATGGGTTATAGCCCATGTTTTTTGAAATTTTGAAAAAAAAAGTTAGCCTCGTTTCTCATCATTTTGGACCATGGGCTATAGCCCATATCGTACGGCATACTATAGCGCGCCGTTTTTCATCATTTTTGAGGATTTGAAAAAAATTACGAAATGACAAAACGATGGGTTATAGCCCATGTTTTTGAAATTATGAAAAAAAAAGTTAGCCTCGTTTCTCATCATTTTGGACCATGGGTTATAGCCCATATCGTACGGCATACTATAGCGCGCCGTTTTTCATCATTTTTGAGGATTTGAAAAAAATGACGAAATGACAAAAACGATGGGTTATAGCCCATGTTTTTTGAAATTTGAAAAAAAAAGTTAGCCTCGTTTCTCATCATTTTGGACCATGGGCTATAGCCCATATCGTACGGCATACTATAGCGCGCCGTTTTTCATCATTTTTGAGGATTTGAAAAAATTACGAAATGACAAAAACGATGGGTTATAGCCCATGTTTTTTGAAATTTTGAAAAAAAAAGTTAGCCTCGTTTCTCATCATTTTGGACCATGGGCTATAGCCATATCGTACGGCATACTATAGCGCGCCGTTTTTCATCATTTTTGAGGATTTGAAAAAAATTACGAAATGACAAAAACGATGGGTTATAGCCCATGTTTTTTAAATTTTGAAAAAAAAGTTAGCCTCGTTTCTCATCATTTTGGACCATGGGCTATAGCCCATATCGTACGGCATACTATAGCGCGCCGTTTTTCATCATTTTTGAGGATTTGAAAAAAATGACGAAATGACAAAAACGATGGGTTATAGCCCATGTTTTTTGAAATTTTGAAAAAAAATTAGCCTCGTTTCTCATCATTTTGGACCATGGGCTATAGCCCATATCGTACGGCATACTATAGCGCGCCGTTTTTCATCATTTTGAGGATTTGAAAAAATTACGAAATGACAAAAACGATGGGTTATAGCCCATGTTTTTTGAAATTATGAAAAAAAAAGTTAGCCTCGTTTCTCATCATTTTGGACCATGGGCTATAGCCCATATCGTACGGCATACTATAGCGCGCCGTTTTTCATCATTTTTGAGGATTTGAAAAAAATGACGAAATGACAAAACGATGGGTTATAGCCCATGTTTTTTGAAATTTTGAAAAAAAAAGTTAGCCTCGTTTCTCATCATTTTGGACCATGGGCTATAGCCCATATCGTACGGCATACTATAGCGCGCCGTTTTTCATCATTTTTGAGGATTTGAAAAAAATGACGAAATGACAAAAACGATGGGTTATAGCCCATGTTTTTTGAAATTTTGAAAAAAAAAATTAGCCTCGTTTCTCATCATTTTGGACCATGGGCTATAGCCCATATCGTACGGCATACTATAGCGCGCCGTTTTTCATCATTTTTGAGGATTGAAAAGAATGACGAAATGACAAAAACGATGGGTTATAGCCCATGTTTTTTGAAATTTTGAAAAAAAAAGTTAGCCTCGTTTCTCATCATTTTGGACCATGGGCTATAGCCCATATCGTACGGCATACTATAGCGCGCCGTTTTTCATCATTTTTGAGGATTTGAAAAAAATGACGAAATGACAAAAACGATGGGTTATAGCCCATGTTTTTTGAAATTTTGAAAAAAAAAGTTAGCCTCGTTTCTCATCATTTTGGACCATGGGCTATAGCCCATATCGTACGGCATACTATAGCGCGCCGTTTTTCATCATTTTTGAGGATTTAAAAAAAATGACGAAATGACAAAAACGATGGGTTATAGCCCATGTTTTAGAAATTTTGGAAAAAAAAGTTATCCTCGTTTCTCATCATTTTGGACCATGGGCTATAGCCCATATCGTACGGCATACTATAGCGCGCCGTTTTTCATCGTTTTTGAGGATTTAAAAAAAATTACGAAATGACAAAAACGATGGGTTATAGCCCATGTTTTTTTAAATTTGAAAAAAAAAATTAGCCTCGTTTCTCATCATTTTGGAACATGGGCTATAGCCCATATCGTACGGCATACTATAGCGCGCCGTTTTTCATCATTTTTGAGGATTTGAAAAAAATGACGAAATGACAAAAACAATGGGTTATAGCCCATGTTTTTTGAAATTTGAAAAAAGAAGTTAGCCTCGTTTCTCATCATTTTGGACCATGGGCTATAGCCCATATCGTACGGCATACTATAGCGCGCCGTTTTTCATCATTTTTGAGGATTTGAAAAAAATGACGAAATGACAAAACCGATGGGTTATAGCCCATGTTTTTTGAAATTTTGAAAAAAAAAGTTAGCCTCGTTTCTCATCATTTTGGACCATGGGCTATAGCCCATATCGTACGGCATACTATAGCGCGCCGTTTTTCATCATTTTTGAGGATTTGAAAAAAATGACGAAATGACAAAAACGATGGGTTATAGCCCATGTTTTTTGAAATTTTGAAAAAAAAAGTTAGCCTCGTTTCTCATCATTTTGGACCATGGGCTATAGCCCATATCGTACGGCATACTATAGCGTGCCGTTTTTCATCATTTTTGAGGATTTGAAAAAAATGACGAAATGACAAAAACGATGGGTTATAGCCCATGTTTTTTGAAAATTTGAAAAAAAAAGTTAGCCTCGTTTCTCATCATTTTGGACCATGGGCTATAGCCCATATCGTACGGCATACTATAGCGCGCCGTTTTTCATCATTTTTGAGGATTTGAAAAAAATGACGAAATGACAAAAACGATGGGTTATAGCCCATGTTTTTTGAAATTTTGAAAAAAAAAGTTAGCCTCGTTTCTCATCATTTTGGACCATGGGCTATAGCCCATATCGTACGGCATACTATAGCGCGCCGTTTTTCATTATTTTTGAGGATTTGAAAAAAATTACGAAATGACAAAAACGATGGGTTATAGCCCATGTTTTTTGAAATTTTGAAAAAAAAAGTTAGCCTCGTTTCTCATCATTTTGGACCATGGGCTATAGCCCATATCGTACGGCATACTATAGCGCGCCGTTTTTCATCATTTTTGAGGATTTGAAAAAAATTACGAAATGACAAAAACGATGGGTTATAGCCCATGTTTTTTGAAATTATGAAAAAAAAAGTTAGCCTCGTTTCTCATCATTTTGGACCATGGGTTATAGCCCATATCGTACGGCATACTATAGCGCGCCGTTTTTCATCATTTTTGAGGATTTGAAAAAAATGACGAAATGACAAAAACGATGGGTTATAGCCCATGTTTTTTGAAATTTTGAAAAAAAAAGTTAGCCTCGTTTCTCATCATTTTGGACCATGGGCTATAGCCCATATCGTACGGCATACTATAGCGCGCCGTTTTTCATCATTTTTGAGGATTTGAAAAAAATTACGAAATGACAAAAACGATGGGTTATAGCCCATGTTTTTTGAAATTATGAAAAAAAAAGTTAGCCTCGTTTCTCATCATTTTGGACCATGGGTTATAGCCCATATCGTACGGCATACTATAGCGCGCCGTTTTTCATCATTTTTGAGGATTTGAAAAAAATGACGAAATGACAAAAACGATGGGTTATAGCCCATGTTTTTTGAAATTTTGAAAAAAAAAGTTAGCCTCGTTTCTCATCATTTTGGACCATGGGCTATAGCCCATATCGTACGGCATACTATAGCGCGCCGTTTTTCATCATTTTTGAGGATTTGAAAAAAATGACGAAATGACAAAAACGATGGGTTATAGCCCATGTTTTTTGAAATTTTGAAAAAAAAAGTTAGCCTCGTTTCTCATCATTTTGGACCATGGGCTATAGCCCATATTGTACGGCATACTATAGCGCGCCGTTTTTCATCATTTTTGAGGATTTGAAAAAAATGACGAAATGACAAAAACGATGGGTTATAGCCCATGTTTTTTGAAATTTTGAAAAACAAAGTTAGCCTCGTTTCTCATCATTTTGGACCATGGGCTATAGCCCATATCGTACGGCATACTATAGCGCGCCGTTTTTCATCATTTATGAGGATTTGAAAAAAATGACGAAATGACAAAAACGATGCGTTATAGCCCATGTTTTTTGAAATTTTGAAAAAAAAAGTTAGCCTCGTTTCTCATCATTTTGGACCATGGGCTATAGCCCATATCGTACGGCATACTATAGCGCGCCGTTTTTCATCATTTTTGAGGATTTAAAAAAAATGACGAAATGACAAAAACGATGGGTTATAGCCCATGTTTTTTGAAATTTTGAAAAAAAAAAGTTAGCCTCGTTTCTCATCATTTTGGACCATGGGCTATAGCCCATATCGTACGGCATACTATAGCGCGCCGTTTTTCATCATTTTTGAGGATTTGAAAAAAATGACAAAATGACAAAAACGATGGGTTATAGCCCATGTTTTTTGAAATTTTGAAAAAAAAAATTAGCCTCGTTTCTCATCATTTTGGACCATGGGCTATAGCCCATATCGTACGGCATACTATAGCGCGCCGTTTTTCATCATTTTTGAGGATTTGAAAAAAATGACGAAATGACAAAAACGATGGGTTATAGCCCATGTTTTTTGAAATTTGAAAAATAAAAGTTAGCCTCGTTTCTCATCATTTTGGACCATGGGTTTTAGCCCATATCGTACGGCATACTATAGCGCGCCGTTTTTCATCATTTTTGAGGATTTGAAAAAAATGACGAAATGACAAAAACGATGGGTTATAGCCCATGTTTTTTGAAATTTTGAAAAAAAAAGTAGCCTCGTTTCTCATCATTTTGGACCATGGGCTATAGCCCATATCGTACGGCATACTATAGCGCGCCGTTTTTCATCATTTTTGAGGATTTGAAAAAAATGACGAAATGACAAAACCGATGGGTTATAGCCCATGTTTTTCGAAATTTTGGAAAAAAAAGTTAGCCTCGTTTCTCATCATTTTGGACCATGGGCTATAGCCCATATCGTACGGCATACTATAGCGCGCCGTTTTTCATCATTTTTGAGGATTTGAAAAAAATGACGAAATGACAAAAACGATGGGTTATAGCCCATGTTTTTTGAATTTTTGAAAAAAAAAGTTAGCCTCGTTTCTCATCATTTTGGACCATGGGCTATAGCCCATATCGTACGGCATACTATAGCGCGCCGTTTTTCATCATTTTTGAGGATTTAAAAAAAATAACGAAATGACAAAAACGATGGGTTATAGCCCATGTTTTTTTAAATTTTGAAAAAAAAAATAGCCTCGTTTCTCATCATTTTGGACCATGGGCTATAGCCCATATCGTACGGCATACTATAGCGCGCCGTTTTTCATCATTTTTGAGGATTTGAAAAAAATGACGAAATGACAAAAACGATGGGTTATAGCCCATGTTTTTTGAATTTTTGAAAAAAAAAGTTAGCCTCGTTTCTCATCATTTTGGACCATGGGCTATAGCCCATATCGTACGGCATACTATAGCGCGCCGTTTTTCATCATTTTTGAGGATTTAAAAAAAATGACGAAATGACAAAAACGATGGGTTATAGCCCATGTTTTAGAAATTTTGGAAAAAAAAGTTATCCTCGTTTCTCATCATTTTGGACCATGGGCTATAGCCCATATCGTACGGCATACTATAGCGCGCCGTTTTTCATCATTTTTGAGGATTTAAAAAAAATAACGAAATGACAAAAACGATGGGTTATAGCCCATGTTTTTTTAAATTTTGAAAAAAAAATTAGCCTCGTTTCTCATCATTTTGGAACATGGGCTATAGCCCATATCGTACGGCATACTATAGCGCGCCGTTTTTCATCTTTTTTGAGGATTTGAAAAAAATGACGAAATGACAAAAACAATGGGTTATAGCCCATGTTTTTTTAAATTTGAAAAAAGAAGTTAGCCTCGTTTCTCATCATTTTGGACCATGGGCTATAGCCCATATCGTACGGCATACTATAGCGCGCCGTTTTTCATCATTTTTGAGGATTTGAAAAAAATGACGAAATGACAAAACCGATGGGTTATAGCCCATGTTTTTTGAAATTTTGAAAAAAAAAGTTAGCCTCGTTTCTCATCATTTTGGACCATGGGCTATAGCCCATATCGTACGGCATACTATAGCGCGCCGTTTTTCATCATTTTTGAGGATTTGAAAAAAATGACGAAATGACAAAAACGATGGGTTATAGCCCATGTTTTTTGAAATTTTGAAAAAAAAAGTTAGCCTCGTTTCTCATCATTTTGGACCATGGGCTATAGCCCATATCGTACGGCATACTATAGCGTGCCGTTTTTCATCATTTTTGAGGATTTGAAAAAAATGACGAAATGACAAAAACGATGGGTTATAGCCCATGTTTTTTGAAAATTTGAAAAAAAAAGTTAGCCTCGTTTCTCATCATTTTGGACCATGGGCTATAGCCCATATCGTACGGCATACTATAGCGCGCCGTTTTTCATCATTTTTGAGGATTTGAAAAAAATGACGAAATGACAAAAACGATGGGTTATAGCCCATGTTTTTTGAAATTTTGAAAAAAAAAGTTAGCCTCGTTTCTCATCATTTTGGACCATGGGCTATAGCCCATATCGTACGGCATACTATAGCGCGCCGTTTTTCATCATTTTTGAGGATTTGAAAAAAATTACGAAATGACAAAAACGATGGGTTATAGCCCATGTTTTTTGAAATTTTGAAAAAAAAAGTTAGCCTCGTTTCTCATCATTTTGGACCATGGGCTATAGCCCATATCGTACGGCATACTATAGCGCGCCGTTTTTCATCATTTTTGAGGATTTGAAAAAAATTACGAAATGACAAAAACGATGGGTTATAGCCCATGTTTTTTGAAATTATGAAAAAAAAAGTTAGCCTCGTTTCTCATCATTTTGGACCATGGGTTATAGCCCATATCGTACGGCATACTATAGCGCGCCGTTTTTCATCATTTTTGAGGATTTGAAAAAAATGACGAAATGACAAAAACGATGGGTTATAGCCCATGTTTTTTGAAATTTTGAAAAAAAAAGTTAGCCTCGTTTCTCATCATTTTGGACCATGGGCTATAGCCCATATCGTACGGCATACTATAGCGCGCCGTTTTTCATCATTTTTGAGGATTTGAAAAAAATTACGAAATGACAAAAACGATGGGTTATAGCCCATGTTTTTTGAAATTATGAAAAAAAAAGTTAGCCTCGTTTCTCATCATTTTGGACCTTGGGGTATAGCCCATATCGTACGGCATACTATAGCGCGCCGTTTTTCATCATTTTTGAGGATTTGAAAAAAATGACGAAATGACAAAAACGATGGGTTATAGCCCATGTTTTTTGAAATTTTGAAAAAAAAAGTTAGCCTCGTTTCTCATCATTTTTGACCATGGGCTATAGCCCATATCGTACGGCATACTATAGCGCGCCGTTTTTCATCATTTTTGAGGATTTGAAAAAAATGACGAAATGACAAAAACGATGGGTTATAGCCCATGTTTTTTGAAATTTTGAAAAACAAAGTTAGCCTCGTTTCTCATCATTTTGGACCATGGGCTATAGCCCATATCGTACGGCATACTATAGCGCGCCGTTTTTCATCATTTATGAGGATTTGAAAAAAATGACGAAATGACAAAAACGATGCGTTATAGCCCATGTTTTTTGAAATTTTGAAAAAAAAAGTTAGCCTCGTTTCTCATCATTTTGGACCGTGGGCTATAGCCCATATCGTACGGCATACTATAGCGCGCCGTTTTTCATCATTTTTGAGGATTTGAAAAATCAAAAAACATGGGCTATAACCCATCGTTTTTTTAAACACTCCGCAATTTGCTAATGTTTCCCATCCTTTCCGGTAAATACAACACATTGAGTAGGGCACTGCAGGGAGTTGAACCCCGTTCCGGTAAACCAGAAGTCCGACACCAGTGCCTTAGTTTTTGTGTTGATCATTTACAGGCCCATGGTCCAAAATGATGAGAAACGAGGATAACTTTTTTTTCCAAAATTTCAAAAAACATGGGCTATAACCCATCGTTTTTTTTATTTTTTTATTTTTGTCAAATCGTCAAAAATGATGAAAAACGGCGCGCTATAGTATGCCGTACGATATGGGCTATAGCCCATGGTCCAAAATGATGAGAAACGAGGCTAACTTTTTTTTTTCAAATTAAAAAAAACATGGGCTATAACCCATCGTTTTTGTCATTTCGTCATTTTTTTCAAATCCTCAAAAATGATGAAAAACGGCGCGCTATAGTATGCCGTACGATATGGGCTATAGCCCATGGTCCAAAATGATGAGAAACGAGGCTAACTTTTTTTTTTCAAATTAAAAAAAACATGGGCTATAACCCATCGTTTTTGTCATTTTGTCATTTTTTTCAAATACTCAAAAATGATGAAAAACGGCACGCTATAGTATGCCGTACGATATGGGCTATAGCCCATGGTCCAAAATGATGAGAAACGAGGCTAACTTTTTTTTTCAAAATTTCAAAAAACATGGGCTATAACCCATCGTTTTTGTCATTTCGTCATTTTTTTCAAATCCTCAAAAATGATGAAAAACGGCGCGCTATAGTATGCCGTACGATATGGGCTATAACCCATGGTCCAAAATGATGAGAAACGAGGCTAACTTTTTTTTTCAAAATTTAAAAAAACATGGGCTATAACCCATCGTTTTTGTCATTTCGTAATTTTTTTCAAATCCTCAAAAATGATGAAAAACGGCGCGCTATAGTATGCCGTACGATATGGGCTATAGCCCATGGTCCAAAATGATGAGAAACGAGGCTAACTTTTTTTTTCAAAATTTCAAAAAACATGGGCTATAACCCATCGTTTTTGTCATTTCGTAATTTTTTTCAAATCCTCAAAAATGATGAAAAACGGCGCGCTATAGTATGCCGTACGATATGGGCTATAGCCCATGGTCCAAAATGATGAGAAACGAGGCTAACTTTTTTTTTCAAAATTTCAAAAAACATGGGCTATAACCCATCGTTTTTGTCATTTCGTCATTTTTTTCAAATCCTCAAAAATGATGAAAAACGGCGCGCTATAGTATGCCGTACGATATGGGCTATAGCCCATGGTCCAAAATGATGAGAAACGAGGCTAACTTTTTTTTTCAAAATTTAAAAAAACATGGGCTATAACCCATCGTTTTTGTCATTTCGTCATTTTTTTCAAATCCTCAAAAATGATGAAAAACGGCGCGCTATAGTATGCCGTACGATATGGGCTATAGCCCATGGTCTAAAATGATGAGAAACGAGGCTAACTTTCTTTTTTCAAATTTCAAAAAACATGGGCTATAACCCATCGTTTTTGTCATTTCGTCATTTTTTTCAAATCCTCAAAAATGATGAAAAACGGCGCGCTATAGTATGCCGTACGATATGGGCTATAGCCCATGGTCCAAAATGATGAGAAACGAGGCTAACTTTTTTTTTTCAAAATTTCAAAAAACATGGGCTATAACCCATCGTTTTTGTCATTTCGTCATTTTTTTCAAATCCTCAAAAATGATGAAAAACGGCGCGCTATAGTATGCCGTACGATATGGGCTATAGCCCATGGTCCAAAATGATGAGAAACGAGGCTAACTTTTTTTTTCAAAATTTCAAAAAACATGGGCTATAACCCATCGTTTTTGTCATTTCGTCATTTTTTTCAAATCCTCAAAAATGATGAAAAACGGCGCGCTATAGTATGCCGTACGATATGGGCTATAGCCCATGGTCCAAAATGATGAGAAACGAGGCTAACTTTTTTTTTCAAAATTTCAAAAAACATGGGCTATAACCCATCGTTTTTGTCATTTCGTCATTTTTTTCAAATCCTCAAAAATGATGAAAAACGGCGCGCTATAGTATGCCGTACGATATGGGCTATAGCCCATGGTCCAAAATGATGAGAAACGAGGCTAACTTTTTTTTTCAAAATTTCAAAAAACATGGGCTATAACCCATCGTTTTTGTCATTTCGTCATTTTTTTCAAATCCTCAAAAATGATGAAAAACGGCGCGCTATAGTATGCCGTACGATATGGGCTATAGCCCATGGTCCAAAATGATGAGAAACGAGGCTAACTTTTTTTTTCAAAATTTCAAAAAACATGGGCTATAACCCATCGTTTTTGTCATTTCGTCATTTTTTTCAAATCCTCAAAAATGATGAAAAACGGCGCGCTATAGTATGCCGTACGATATGGGCTATAGCCCATGGTCCAAAATGATGAGAAACGAGGCTAACTTTTTTTTTCAAAATTTAAAAAAACATGGGCTATAACCCATCGTTTTTGTCATTTCGTAATTTTTTTCAAATCCTCAAAAATGATGAAAAACGGCGCGCTATAGTATGCCGTACGATATGGGCTATAGCCCATGGTCCAAAATGATGAGAAACGAGGCTAACTTTTTTTTTCAAAATTTCAAAAAACATGGGCTATAACCCATCGTTTTTGTCATTTCGTCATTTTTTTCAAATCCTCAAAAATGATGAAAAACGGCGCGCTATAGTATGCCGTACGATATGGGCTATAGCCCATGGTCCAAAATGATGAGAAACGAGGCTAACTTTTTTTTTTCAAAATTTCAAAAAACATGGGCTATAACCCATCGTTTTTGTCATTTCGTCATTTTTTTCAAATCCTCAAAAATGATGAAAAACGGCGCGCTATAGTATGCCGTACGATATGGGCTATAGCCCATGGTCCAAAATGATGAGAAACGAGGCTAACTTTTTTTTTCAAAATTTCAAAAAACATGGGCTATAACCCATCGTTTTTGTCATTTCGTCATTTTTTTCAAATCCTCAAAAATGATGAAAAACGGCGCGCTATAGTATGCCGTACGATATGGGCTATAGCCCATGGTCCAAAATGATGAGAAACGAGGCTAACTTTTTTTTTCAAAATTTCAAAAAACATGGGCTATAACCCATCGTTTTTGTCATTTCGTCATTTTTTTCAAATCCTCAAAAATGATGAAAAACGGCGCGCTATAGTATGCCGTACGATATGGGCTATAGCCCATGGTCCAAAATGATGAGAAACGAGGCTAACTTTTTTTTTCAAAATTTCAAAAAACATGGGCTATAACCCATCGTTTTTGTCATTTCGTCATTTTTTTCAAATCCTCAAAAATGATGAAAAACGGCGCGCTATAGTATGCCGTACGATATGGGCTATAGCCCATGGTCCAAAATGATGAGAAACGAGGCTAACTTTTTTTTTCAAAATTTCAAAAAACATGGGCTATAACCCATCGTTTTTGTCATTTCGTAATTTTTTTCAAATCCTCAAAAATGATGAAAAACGGCGCGCTATAGTATGCCGTACGATATGGGCTATAGCCCATGGTCCAAAATGATGAGAAACGAGGCTAACTTTTTTTTTCAAAATTTAAAAAAACATGGGCTATAACCCATCGTTTTTGTCATTTCGTAATTTTTTTCAAATCCTCAAAAATGATGAAAAACGGCGCGCTATAGTATGCCGTACGATATGGGCTATAGCCCATGGTCCAAAATGATGAGAAACGAGGCTAACTTTTTTTTTCAAAATTTCAAAAAACATGGGCTATAACCCATCGTTTTTGTCATTTCGTCATTTTTTTCAAATCCTCAAAAATGATGAAAAACGGCGCGCTATAGTATGCCGTACGATATGGGCTATAGCCCATGGTCCAAAATGATGAGAAACGAGGCTAACTTTTTTTTTCAAAATTTAAAAAAACATGGGCTATAACCCATCGTTTTTGTCATTTCGTCATTTTTTTCAAATCCTCAAAAATGATGAAAAACGGCGCGCTATAGTATGCCGTACGATATGGGCTATAGCCCATGGTCCAAAATGATGAGAAACGAGGCTAACTTTTTTTTTCAAAATTTCAAAAAACATGGGCTATAACCCATCGTTTTTGTCATTTAGTAATTTTTTTCAAATCCTCAAAAATGATGAAAAACGGCGCGCTATAGTATGCCGTACGATATGGGCTATAGCCCATGGTCCAAAATGATGAGAAACGAGGCTAACTTTTTTTTCCAAAATTTCAAAAAACATGGGCTATAACCCATAGTTTTTGTCATTTCGTCATTTTTTTCAAATCCTCAAAAAATATGAAAAACGGCGCGCTATAGTATGCCGTACGATTTGGGCTATAGCCCATGGTCCAAAATGATGAGAAACGAGGCTAACTTTTTTTTCCAAAATTTCAAAAAACATGGGCTATAACCCATCGTTTTTGTCATTTCGTCATTTTTTTCAAATCCTCAAAAATGATGAAAAACGGCGCGCTATAGTATGCCGTACGATATGGGCTATAGCCCATGGTCTAAAATGATGAGAAACGAGGCTAACTTTTTTTTTCAAAATTTCAAAAAACATGGGCTATAACCCATCGTTTTTGTCATTTCGTCATTTTTTTCAAATCCTCAAAAATGATGAAAAACGGCGCGCTATAGTATGCCGTACGATATGGGCTATAGCCCATGGTCCAAAATGATGAGAAACGAGGCTAACTTTTTTTTTCAAAATTTCAAAAAACATGGGCTATAACCCATCGTTTTTGTCATTTCGTCATTTTTTTCAAATCCTCAAAAATGATGAAAAACGGCGCGCTATAGTATGCCGTACGATATGGGCTATAGCCCATGGTCCAAAATGATGAGAAACGAGGCTAACTTTTTTTTTCAAAATTTCAAAAAACATGGGCTATAACCCATCGTTTTTGTCATTTCGTCATTTTTTTCAAATCCTCAAAAATGATGAAAAACGGCGCGCTATATAGTATGCCGTACGATATGGGCTATAGCCCATGGTCCAAAATGATGAGAAACGAGGCTAACTTTTTTTTTCAAAATTTAAAAAAACATGGGCTATAACCCATCGTTTTTGTCATTTCGTCATTTTTTTCAAATCCTCAAAAATGATGAAAAACGGCGCGCTATAGTATGCCGTACGATATGGGCTATAGCCCATGGTCCAAAATGATGAGAAACGAGGCTAACTTTTTTTTTCAAAATTTCAAAAAACATGGGCTATAACCCATCGTTTTTGTCATTTCGTCATTTTTTTCAAAACCTCAAAAATGATGAAAAACGGCGCGCTATAGTATGCCGTACGATATGGGCTATAGCCCATGGTCCAAAATGATGAGAAACGAGGCTAACTTTTTTTTTCAAAATTTAAAAAAACATGGGCTATAACCCATCGTTTTTGTCATTTCGTAATTTTTTTCAAATCCTCAAAAATGATGAAAAACGGCGCGCTATAGTATGCCGTACGATATGGGCTATAGCCCATGGTCCAAAATGATGAGAAACGAGGCTAACTTTTTTTTTCAAAATTTCAAAAAACATGGGCTATAACCCATCGTTTTTGTCATTTCGTCATTTTTTTCAAATCCTCAAAAATGATGAAAAACGGCGCGCTATAGTATGCCGTACGATATGGGCTATAGCCCATGGTCCAAAATGATGAGAAACGAGGCTAACTTTTTTTTTCAAAATTTAAAAAAACATGGGCTATAACCCATCGTTTTTGTCATTTCGTCATTTTTTTCAAATCCTCAAAAATGATGAAAAACGGCGCGCTATAGTATGCCGTACGATATGGGCTATAGCCCATGGTCCAAAATGATGAGAAACGAGGCTAACTTTTTTTTTCAAAATTTAAAAAAACATGGGCTATAACCCATCGTTTTTGTCATTTAGTAATTTTTTTCAAATCCTCAAAAATGATGAAAAACGGCGCGCTATAGTATGCCGTACGATATGGGCTATAGCCCATGGTCCAAAATGATGAGAAACGAGGCTAACTTTTTTTTCCAAAATTTCAAAAAACATGGGCTATAACCCATAGTTTTTGTCATTTCGTCATTTTTTTCAAATCCTCAAAAATGATGAAAAACGGCGCGCTATAGTATGCCGTACGATATGGGCTATAGCCCATGGTCCAAAATGATGAGAAACGAGGCTAACTTTTTTTTCCAAAATTTCAAAAAACATGGGCTATAACCCATCGTTTTTGTCATTTCGTCATTTTTTTCAAATCCTCAAAAATGATGAAAAACGGCGCGCTATAGTATGCCGTACGATATGGGCTATAGCCCATGGTCTAAAATGATGAGAAACGAGGCTAACTTTTTTTTTCAAAATTTCAAAAAACATGGGCTATAACCCATCGTTTTTGTCATTTCGTCATTTTTTTCAAATCCTCAAAAATGATGAAAAACGGCGCGCTATAGTATGCCGTACGATATGGGCTATAGCCCATGGTCCAAAATGATGAGAAACGAGGCTAACTTTTTTTTTCAAAATTTCAAAAAACATGGGCTATAACCCATCGTTTTTGTCATTTCGTCATTTTTTTTAAATCCTCAAAAATGATGAAAAACGGCGCGCTATAGTATGCCGTACGATATGGGCTATAGCCCATGGTCCAAAATGATGAGAAACGAGGCTAACTTTTTTTTTCAAAATTTCAAAAAACATGGGCTATAACCCATCGTTTTTTCCATTTCGTCATTTTTTTCAAATCCTCGAAAATGATGAAAAACGGCGCGCTATAGTATGCCGTACGATATGGGCTATAGCCCATGGTCCAAAATGATGAGAAACGAGGCTAACTTTTATTTTCAAAATTTCAAAAAACATGGGCTATAACCCATCGTTTTTGTCATTTCGTCATTTTTTTCAAATCCTCAAAAATGATGAAAAACGGCGCGCTATAGTATGCCGTACGATATGGGCTATAGCCCATGGTCCAAAATGATGAGAAACGAGGCTAACTTTTTTTTTCAAAATTTCAAAAAACATGGGCTATAACCCATCGTTTTTGTCATTTCGTCATTTTTTTCAAATCCTCAAAAATGATGAAAAACGGCGCGCTATAGTATGCCGTACGATATAGGCTATAGCCCATGGTCCAAAATGATGAGAAACGAGGCTAATTTTTTTTCCAAAATTTCAAAAAACATGGGCTATAACCCATCGTTTTTGTCATTTCGTCATTTTTTTCAAATCCTCAAAAATGATGAAAAACGGCGCGCTATAGTATGCCGTACGATATGGGCTATAGCCCATGGTCCAAAATGATGAGAAACGAGGCTAACTTTTTTTTTCAAAATTTCAAAAAACATGGGCTATAACCCATCGTTTTTGTCATTTCGTCATTTTTTTCAAATCCTCAAAAATGATGAAAAACGGCGCACTATAGTATGCCGTACGATATGGGCTATAGCCCATGGTCCAAAATGATGAGAAACGAGGCTAACTTTTTTTTTCAAAATTTCAAAAAACATGGGCTATAACCCATCGTTTTTGTCATTTCGTCATTTTTTTCAAATCCTCAAAAATGATGAAAAACGGCGCGCTATAGTATGCCGTACGATATGGGCTATAGCCCATGGTCCAAAATGATGAGAAACGAGGCTAACTTTTTTTTTCAAAATTTCAAAAAACATGGGCTATAACCCATCGTTTTTGTCATTTCGTCATTTTTTTCAAATCCTCAAAAATGATGAAAAACGGCGCGCTATAGTATGCCGTACGATATGGGCTATAGCCCATGGTCCAAAATGATGAGAAACGAGGCTAACTTTTTTTTTCAAAATTTCAAAAAACATGGGCTATAACCCATCGTTTTTGTCATTTCGTCATTTTTTCAAAATCCTCAAAAATGATGAAAAACGGCGCGCTATAGTATGCCGTACGATATGGGCTATAGCCCATGGTCCAAAATGATGAGAAACGAGGCTAACTTTTTTTTTCAAAATTTCAAAAAACATGGGCTATAACCCATCGTTTTTGTCATTTCGTCATTTTTTTCAAATCCTAAAAAATGATGAAAAACGGCGCGCTATAGTATGCCGTACGATATGGGCTATAGCCCATGGTCCAAAATGATGAGAAACGAGGCTAACTTTTTTTTTCAAAATTTCAAAAAACATGGGCTATAACCCATCGTTTTTGTCATTTCGTCATTTTTTTCAAATCCTCAAAAATGATGAAAAACGGCGCGCTATAGTATGCCGTACGATATGGGCTATAGCCCATGATCCAAAATGATGAGAAACGAGGCTAACTTTTTTTTTCAAAATTTCAAAAAACATGGGCTATAACCCATCGTTTTTGTCATTTCGTCATTTTTTTCAAATCCTCAAAAATGATGAAAAACGGCGCGCTATAGTATGCCGTACGATATGGGCTATAGCCCATGGTCCAAAATGATGAGAAACGAGGCTAACTTTTTTTTTCAAAATTTCAAAAAACATGGGCTATAACCCATCGTTTTTGTCATTTCGTCATTTTTTTCAAATCCTCAAAAATGATGAAAAACGGCGCGCTATAGTATGCCGTACGATATGGGCTATAGCCCATGGTCTAAAATGATGAGAAACGAGGCTAACTTTTTTTTTTTCAAAATTTCAAAAAACATGGGCTATAACCCATCGTTTTTGTCATTTCGTCATTTTTTTCAAATCCTCAAAAATGATGAAAAACGGCGCGCTATAGTATGCCGTACGATATGGGCTATAGCCCATGGTCCAAAATGATGAGAAACGAGGCTAACTTTTTTTTTCAAAATTTCAAAAAACATGGGCTATAACGCATCGTTTTTGTCATTTCGTCATTTTTTTCAAATCCTCAAAAATGATGAAAAACGGCGCGCTATAGTATGCCGTACGATATGGGCTATAGCCCATGGTCCAAAATCATGAGAAACGAGGATAACTTTTTTTCAATTTCCGCAATTACCATTTCCGCAATTTCGCAATTTCCGCAATTTCCATAATTTCCAATTTCCGCAATTTATTGTTTATTGTGTGTGTGTGTGTGTGTGTGTGTGTATTTATTTATTTATTTACTTACTTATTTACTTACATATTTACTTATTTCTTTATTTAATTGGATGTACTACATACAATGAAAAGACCTCAACATAAATAAATAAAAAGTACAGTACTTAGTAGTAGTAGTAAATGTATACTTTCCACCACTAGCTGTATTTTCGAGAACAGTATTATGAATATAGGAAATATGTATAGGTTCCACCAGGCCACACTCCAGTGTATATCTGAGCTAAAGAACTCTTAATGCTCGGCTTTCGGTGGTGAGGTGACCACCGAACTACAACATGACGTCACGAGCCGCGGTGAAGAGCAAACCACCGCCACCGCTCAAGCCCTTCTCTCTGTTTTTACTCACCACCGCTCAGCGTTATTTCAGCTCACCACCGGAGCGGTGGTCACCTCACCACCGGAAATCCAGACTATGAATAGGCCTTTAGGTTCCACCAGGCCACACACTTTTCATCAAGTATTACAAAAGCTTTTGAAGGAGAGTAAATGGCAGCACAATTAAGCGGCATATCTGAAATAGCATTATAGAAGGCCAGCCATAATTAATCCAAACACATTAACGAGCTCAGTGATTAGCAACGCTCATCATAATTGATCTTAATAACCTGTATCGAGAAGCAAAACGACTAAATTGCAGCCTGAATGTGGTGCTTATAATCTTTGAGAGACTAATACATTTTCTCACAGAGATAGAGTCAAGAGTCTCTTAATATGTTTTAGGTTATACATTAGCTGGATGGCTTCACCTACTCCTTTCCTAATTATGATTGGATTTTTCTTTCTTTGCTGTTTTAGTTCATACTATAGTACGCAGTGATAATTGTGTCTTTTATAGATGTTATCATGTATTCTGTATGTGTTGTGTTTCAGTCTTTTGACGTAAAAAAATTATGTTCACTTTTCCCCATAAAAAACCGTCAATCAATCAATTAATTTCATGATAGCAGTGACTGAAACAAATCATGACTTGTATAATTGGGCTCCATTTTCGTTACCGCTAAACCCCTTATCCCTAAACTTCTTTGCCTTTTTTTTTTTACTATTTTGAAAAACATTTTTGAATAGTTCAACTATAGCCAATCTACAACGACACGTTGTGAGCTTGTACACTGGCCATTATAACTATTCAAAAATGTTTAGCAAAATAGTAAAAAAAAAAAAAAGGTAAATAAGTTTAGGGATAAGGGGTTTAGCGGTTACGAAAATGGAGCCCTTTAGTATTTCCATGAATGTAAAACACAGAACACAACTGAATTTAAATGATCACATGGTTTTGGTTTATTTTCAGATGCTCCAACTAAGGGCACATTGAAGAGGTTTATTATTGTAGCATTGTCACTGACAATAATTTCTGCTATTTAAATGTGTTTGCATGCATTACCGTCTTTCATCAAATGAAAGAACATTGCTGTTTTTGCGCGGACAAATGACTCTCCCTGTAAGCAATCCTATCCTATTATAAGTGTGTGCTATATCGGCTTTTCTCAAGAGAGTAATTTATTTTGCACTTAAAATAAATGCCATGAGGTTAGACAAACTCAGCAGACCTCACAGCAAGAATCCCACGTCTTTTTTAAACATATTTACTGGTAAAATACTGTAAATTATAAGGCTACTGATGACTAAATCAAACTCAAAATAAACATGTCAGAGGTGGATGATGACTATTAGACGCTTGGGGAGTTCTGTGGCCTCGTGCGACTGCACACATCACACTGGATCGGCGTTATGTATTAATCATCAACACCTTTTGAACTGCGAGCGCATTTGAGCTATCCCTGTCAGCCCGCCGGGGCCCTATGTCAGACCCCCGGGGCCCCCCCGTGTGGCCGGTGGGCCCCCCGCGTGGAGTCTCCCCGGACACATTCAACCTCTCATCAGTCCCTGTTCACCCCTGGCCCTACAGCCGGAGTGTCAGACTGAAAAGCACCTCTTATATTGTCCCTTAACCCATTCTGACCTGAGATCAGATTATATAAATGTGTTCTACATCTTGACACTTTTCTGAAAAAGCTATGTTTCTATGTCAGTCGTTCTTCGATTTTTCAAAAAATAGCAGACCTACAAGCTCATAGCGCGCCACTCAGTGGCGCGCTATGAGCTTGTAGATCTTCTATTTTTCAATAGCTAAAGCATAACATACACCAAAAGGGGTTCCCGCCAAAGCATTCTGCTGACATGCACCCCACATGCACGCACGCACACAACCTGTATGTCAGCGCGACACATGAGGCAACTTCGACCTTATTATAAAAGTGACACCATGCGGTGTGTACACACGAGTCACGCGGCCCTTATCTCACTGTCACCCATTCTGCCACTGACGAACGAGAGAGAGAGAGAGAGAGAGAGAGAGAGAGAGAGAGAGTCCTCTATACAGGAGTGCCAGTTCAGTCTTCTCTGTCTCTGTCTGAGATGCACTGTGGACGTGTGCGTGTGCGCGCGCGTGTGTGTGTGTGTGTGTGTCCCTTCACCAGCCAGTGAGTGCACATACATAACACTCCAAGCAGCTCTAGACATGATGAAGTCACAGTGCCTGTGGGACTGCATGGTTGACACATGCAGACAGAACTCTCTGCATTTCCAGAGGAAAACGACGTGTTCTAAAATAAAAGCCCTTAAGGTCACAACGGGGGGCTTAGAAGAAGTATAATACTCACATGTTTTACTTGAGTAAAAGATATGGCAACGTATAGTGGAGGAGGAATACAATTATTGAGAATTGAATTGGAAGTATATACTCCAGCAAAGTGAAAGTGAAAATACTTCAAAAATAATTTTGGGGTGGGAACCCCTTTTGGTGTTCTAAGCATTATGTTATACTTTAGAAAAATAGCAGATCTACAAGCTCATAGCGAGCTTGTAGGTCTGCTATTTTAGAAAAATCGTGAAAACGACTGACATAATATAGAAACATGAGTTCATCAGAAAACTGTCAGGATTTAGAAGACATTCTAAATGGGTTAAGTACATGCAGTACTTGAGTAAACCGTACTGGGTTACTTTCCACCACTAGCTTTATTTAATCTCTCCAAGAACAGTAATATGAATATGTAAAGGTTCCACGAGGCCACCCTCCGCTGCATGTCTCTATGAGCTGCTAATGATGAACTCTTCAAGCTTTTCATCAAGTATTACAAAAGCTTTTGAAGGAGAGCACATGGCAGCGCTTCCTCCCAATTAAAGAGCATTAGAGAGCCTTTTCACCACTGTTGATTTTGACAGCAACTTTTGATTTATTTATAGTTTTATTCAGACTATGGACTTGATGCCATCGTGATGACTGATTGTACACTTGCTGAAAATAGCCACGTTTGAGCTTGTAGATCGGCTACTTTCAGCATGCCACCAAACAACGTATATAGCCTACTGGATCTCTTGTCCACTATAGTCCCTTCCTATAACATTCTAGTTTTTATTTGTTGACGAAATTGTCAATTAGTCTTACTTTTAAAGTCACCATAGCTTAGGTTTCAAGCTAGTCGGCGAATATTTTTTGTCATTACAGTAGTTTTAGTAGAAGAAACGATATTATATATGATCCACTATTATGCTCCGAAAAGACCTCGTATATAGGCTATAATACTGCTACACTCGTAGGCCTCAGCTCTTTGCTCATTTCCATCATATTTTGAACCTTTCACATGTATACAGTAGCATAACAATACATAATACATTAAACAGACACTTGAGTGGCCTGGAAAGGTGTAGGCTGAAGCTATAGAAGCTTATAATTGCCTACAGAACCAAAATAAAAAATAAAAAATAATAATAATAGAGCTGCCAAAACTGTCAGACAGTAAACTAAGAAAATAACATAATGATAATTATTAATAACAATAATAATGAAAATAATAATTTCTTTCTCCAGTGATTGACTCAGAGATGTGTGTTGAAAGCTGCCTATACTGTATGTCCTCAATAAAAGCCTGACATGACTCATGTGAGCTACTGTTTTTATTTAAATCGTATTAAAGCAGTGCAGGTTATCGCTAGAATTTGAAACGTTGTTGTGGCAACAGAGGATCGCTGGGGAAACACTCCAGAGACCAGCATGCATTTTCTCTTCTTTTTTTAAAATACACTGACAACGTGTTATGAACCAGTGTTGTGTTTTTGTCGACTAAAACTAAGACGAAAACCTATTTGCATCTCGCCCACGCACCAACCCTGCTCGGGTGGGTGTATAGTATAAGTAAGACGAATGCACCGAAGAGTCAAATAACCTAAGGTGTTACTGCTAAATACCATTAATCAGAGACAGAGTGCATTGTAAGTGCACGGCAAGTCCATATCAAAGAGGTTGTTGTTTTGTTTCTCTTTTTTTTTTTTTTTTTTTGACCAAAAGTGTACTTTTGTACCAACGTGCTTTACAGTAAAACATTAAGAAACACAACTTCATTGAAAAACCACAAAACAACCACAAACAACATGCACAGTGTCACATTAAACATCGAAACATCTCATACTGTGCTTGGAAAAGCCAAGGAATAAAGGTATAAAGTCTTCCCCCGTTGCATCTGACGTCGGTGTATTGTATATGTTTGTCTGCACTGCTGGGAAATAGCTTTTTGTTTTTTGACTGGCACTTAACCCATTCTGAACGGGCACCCATTTTGGTGTTAGCATCATGTTATGCTTTATCTATTGAAAAATAGCAGATCTACAAGCTCATAGCGCGCCACCGAGTGGCGCGCTACGAGCTTGTAGGTCTGCTATTTTTGAAAAATCGAAAGAACGACTGACATTTTTTAGAATCTGATCTCAGGTCAGAATGGGTTAATCAGACCCAGTGTGTGTCCAGTGAAAACTTCGTATGAATCTGATCTCAGGTCAGAATGGGTTAACCCATTTTCGGCGGGCACTTAACAGGAAACCATTAGGATTCCATGTTTGTCGTACATGCCTACTGTTCCAGTCACTGAGCATACGTTTTTCTTTTAGTGCAGAAACATCCATCGTCCATCATTTTGAGCAAAACTGTGAACCACCGCCGTGACGTGCGGACAACGAACGGACGTCTTGTACTATCACTGTGACATGTCATTTCTTTCTTTAGTGCCGTCTATAAACAAGCGTTAGGAGTATAATTAAAGGACAGCAGGTTCACCCTGTATAAGGACACAGCGTTCCACAGCCTTGCATGGTAAAAGTTAAAGTGGGTGTTTCTGTTTCACTAGTTTGTTTGTGCATCATCGGGGTGCAAACAGAGTTCACGCTGCTCTGTAGTGCAGTAGCTAGTGTTTGACAACTTGAGGTCAAGGCCGTAGCATTATGGACTAACCCCTCAGACCACACAGACACTCCGCTGCAGGGTGAAACCCTCCATAGCATTATGGACTAACCCCTCAGACCACACAGACACTCCGCTGCAGGGTGAAACCCTCCATAGCATTATGGACTAACCCCTCAGACCACACAGACACTCCGCTGCAGGGTGAAACCCTCCGTAGCATTATGGACTAACCCCTCAGACCACACAGTACACTCCGCTGCAGGGTGAAACCCTCCATAGCATTATGGACTAACCCCTCAGACCACACAGACACTCCGCTGCAGGGTGAAACCCTCCGTAGCATTATGGACTAACCCCTCAGACCACACAGACACTCCGCTGCAGGGTGAAACCCTCCATAGCATTATGGACTAACCCCTCAGACCACACAGACACTCCGCTGCAGGGTGAAACCCTCCATAGCATTATGGACTAACCCCTCAGACCACACAGACACTCCGCTGCAGGGTGAAACCCTCCGTAGCATTATGGACTAACCCCTCAGACCACACAGACACTCCGCTGCAGGGTGAAACCCTCCATAGCATTATGGACTAACCCCTCAGACCACACAGACACTCCGCTGCAGGGTGAAACCCTCCATAGCATTATGGACTAACCCCTCAGACCACACAGACACTCCGCTGCAGGGTGAAACCCTCCATAGCATTATGGACTAACCCCTCAGACCACACAGACACTCCGCTGCAGGGTGAAACCCTCCATAGCATTATGGACTAACCCCTCAGACCACACAGACACTCCGCTGCAGGGT
This sequence comes from Protomyctophum bolini, assembly GCF_963924005.1. Taxonomy (NCBI): domain Eukaryota; kingdom Metazoa; phylum Chordata; class Actinopteri; order Myctophiformes; family Myctophidae; genus Protomyctophum; species Protomyctophum bolini. Next base: position 4,903,844 of record NC_137876.1, on the reverse strand, counting down.
GAAACCCTCCGTAGCATTATGGACTAACCCCTCAGACCACACAGACACTCCGCTGCAGGGTGAAACCCTCCATAGCATTATGGACTAACCCCTCAGACCACACAGACACTCCGCTGCAGGGTGAAACCCTCCGTAGCATTATGGACTAACCCCTCAGACCACACAGACACTCCGCTGCAGGGTGAAACCCTCCATAGCATTATGGACTAACCCCTCAGACCACACAGACACTCCGCTGCAGGGTGAAACCCTCCATAGCATTATGGACTAACCCCTCAGACCACACAGACACTCCGCTGCAGGGTGAAACCCTCCGTAGCATTATGGACTAACCCCTCAGACCACACAGTACACTCCGCTGCAGGGTGAAACCCTCCATAGCATTATGGACTAACCCCTCAGACCACACAGACACTCCGCTGCAGGGTGAAACCCTCCATAGCATTATGGACTAACCCCTCAGACCACACAGACACTCCGCTGCAGGGTGAAACCCTCCGTAGCATTATGGACTAACCCCTCAGACCACACAGTACACTCCGCTGCAGGGTGAAACCCTCCATAGCATTATGGACTAACCCCTCAGACCACACAGACACTCCGCTGCAGGGTGAAACCCTCCGTAGCATTATGGACTAACCCCTCAGACCACACAGACACTCCGCTGCAGGGTGAAACCCTCCGTAGCATTATGGACTAACCCCTCAGACCACACAGACACTCCGCTGCAGGGTGAAACCCTCCATAGCATTATGGACTAACCCCTCAGACCACACAGACACTCCGCTGCAGGGTGAAACCCTCCGTAGCATTATGGACTAACCCCTCAGACCACACAGACACTCCGCTGCAGGGTGAAACCCTCCGTAGCATTATGGACTAACCCCTCAGACCACACAGACACTCCGCTGCAGGGTGAAACCCTCCATAGCATTATGGACTAACCCCTCAGACCACACAGACACTCCGCTGCAGGGTGAAACCCTCCATAGCATTATGGACTAACCCCTCAGACCACACAGACACTCCGCTGCAGGGTGAAACCCTCCGTAGCATTATGGACTAACCCCTCAGACCACACAGACACTCCGCTGCAGGGTGAAACCCTCCATAGCATTATGGACTAACCCCTCAGACCACACAGACACTCCGCTGCAGGGTGAAACCCTCCGTAGCATTATGGACTAACCCCTCAGACCACACAGACACTCCGCTGCAGGGTGAAACCCTCCGTAGCATTATGGACTAACCCCTCAGACCACACAGACACTCCGCTGCAGGGTGAAACCCTCCATAGCATTATGGACTAACCCCTCAGACCACACAGACACTCCGCTGCAGGGTGAAACCCTCCGTAGCATTATGGACTAACCCCTCAGACCACACAGACACTCCGCTGCAGGGTGAAACCCTCCATAGCATTATGGACTAACCCCTCAGACCACACAGACACTCCGCTGCAGGGTGAAACCCTCCGTAGCATTATGGACTAACCCCTCAGACCACACAGACACTCCGCTGCAGGGTGAAACCCTCCATAGCATTATGGACTAACCCCTCAGACCACACAGACACTCCGCTGCAGGGTGAAACCCTCCATAGCATTATGGACTAACCCCTCAGACCACACAGACACTCCGCTGCAGGGTGAAACCCTCCGTAGCATTATGGACTAACCCCTCAGACCACACAGACACTCCGCTGCAGGGTGAAACCCTCCCCGAATCATGGTGACACTGGCCTTCAGCAGCGTGGCGGCGGTGCTGTGTGTGCCTGCCTCTCTAACACGTTTAGGCCTGAAAAACCTCATCAGTGGTTCTCAATATTTCATGTCAAGGACCAAACAAATGATATGCAATATGCCGCCCACCCCCATCTGAAAAGATGTTGTTCTAGGGGCCTCCCCCCAGAAGCAAAGATTTGAGTTGAAATGTTCACTCTGTAATAATATATATTCAAAGATTTGAGGCACATTTTCACGATTAAAAAAAAAAAAAAAGGCAGGTATACAAGCTCATAGCGCGGCACCGAGTGCCGCGCTATGAGCTTGTAGATCTGCTATTTGCTTGTATGCTATTTTTTCAATAGCTAAAGCATAACATAATGCACCAAAAAGGGTTCCCGCCCAGAATGGGCTAAACTCTGCCTGCATGATGACCCTGACTTGACATCCAATGACATAATTTGTCGACTATAAAACTACGACGAGACGTGTGTATATTTAATTTATTTAGTTTTCGTCAGTGGAAAAAGATAGTCGACCTTTTTTCACTGACGAAAACTAAATACAAACTAAGCTATATGATGACTAAAATTAAATATATTGACAATTTCGTCAACAAAATAAAATCTAGAATAAATTCTTAGGGAGGGACTATAGTGGCGAAGAGCTAGTCAGTCCAGTAGATCTATATATGCTTGGTTGTGTGCAGGTGTCCCTCGCCAAGTTCACAACGTATCACAGTGCGACACGTTGTGAGCTTGTAGATCAGCTATTTTCAGCATGCAACCAATTACGAAATCAGGCATTACCGACACCACAAGGCCTGCCAAAATGGTTTTTTTGTCGACAAAATCAACTGTAGATTTCGTCGACTAAAATCTTATGATATTTAGTTGACTGAAACTAGAATAAAACATTTCAGATGACTAAAGTATGACTAAAAACTCAATTATTGTATTTTTTTACTCTCAAAAGACGATGACTAAAACTACAGGAAATGTTATTCAAAAGAATATTACTGTTAAATCTAAATCAAAATTGGCTGTCAATTTGATTTAGCACTGATCATTTTTATTTATTTATTTTTATCCCAGGCTCAGACAGTGGCACTTACTGTAAGCTACATTACTACATGTTCAGTGGCACATCAACATAATTGCTGCCATCGTTTTGTCCATCATATCAAATTGAGAATTCTCCATCTCTATATCCATTTATAGCTTTAACAATGTTATGTTTAGTTCAATCATGCAATGTTGTCAGCCACATTACCAACCATTTAAGATTTAATGGGGAGCTATAGCTACTTTTACGTGAAGTGTAGCTAGCATAGTAACTAGTAAATGAAAGGGGTTGTGACATAAAAACTAATATTTGTTCTTACATTTATTTTGGATTTCTGAGCTTAATTGCACCCAGAAAATCTGAACTTTTAACATTCAGTAGATGTTCTGTGGTCTGGGGCTTTTCTGGCTCAAACCAAGTGCTCTGATTGTCCTGCTGTTTGTGATGTCACAGTCAGCAAACCCAATACATGTCCCAAACGGGATTCGCCAGCAGATGTCACTGTTTTCATATGTTTTGCCTGTTTTCAGTGCGGCTCAAAAGCCTTCCAAACCCCAGAGAAAACTCCAGACCACAGAAAATCCACTGAATGTTCAAACATCAGGGTTTTGTTTTGTGGGTGTAATTGAGGTCATATAAACCTAAAAGAAAAACGGGAAAATAAAAATTAATGAAAATTAATGTCATGAAATAAATAAAAAATACTTTGAAAGTGTGACAGTTTACCCCCACCTGGGAGACAACTTGCTAAATATCAGCAAATGCCCTTATTTGGACCCAAGGTTAGCTCTGTGACATTTAGAGCTGATTAAGCCATTTAGACCGGAGGACGATTACAAAAAAGAAAAGAGGATTCTAAATCCAGACACTTTTCTGAAAAAAAACCATATTTCTATATCAGTGGTGCTCAACCTTTTTCACAACAAGGAAACCCCCAGGATTATCTGTATTTGGCCGCCGACCCCCATCCGAAAATATGATGTTTGGGTGCAGTACTTAGTTTAGACAGTACTTGGTTTAGACTAGTCATTGGTTAGACCAGTCATTAGTCCTACAACTACAACCGATATCAAACCCTCACCCTAAACCTAACCTCCCACGGGGCAGCACACCTAAACCTAACCTTAACACACGTCTAACCAATGACTAATCTAAACCTAACCTCCCACGGGGCAGCACACCTAAACCTAACCTTAACCAATGACTATAGTAAGTACGGTATGCACCCCAAAGATTTGAGTTAAAAAAAACGTTCGCTCCGAAGATTCAAAGATGTGCGCCACATTTTCATGATAAAAAAATAGCAGATCTACAAGCTCAGAGCGGCACTCGGTGCCGCGCTACGAGCTTGTATAGATCTGCTATTTAAGTGTAAACATTATGCCCAAAAGGGCGTTCCCGCCCAGAATGGGTTAAGAATTTGCCCGGGCCTGTGATGACCTTTGCATGGCACGGACCTCGCTGTCATTGCATTAGCGCGTCCCATTATCAATGCAGTCACATCTAATCTCTGCTGGGAGCTGCAGAGCCATGCCCTGGTGGAGAGAGAGAGGCGCGTAATAAGGACCTTCCCTAACCCATTTTGACCTGATTCTATACAAAATGTCTTCTAAATACTGACAGTTTTCTGAAAAACCCCATGTTTCTATATGTCAGTTTCATGTCAAGGACCCCCAGAAATATTATGTAATTGGCCGCCGACCCCCATCTGAAAATATGTTGTTCCAGGAACCCCCGAGAAGAAAAGATTTGAGTTAAAAAAGCGTTCGCTCTGAAAGAATATTTGCGCCACATTTTCACGATTCTTCGAAAAATAGCAGACCTACAAGCTCATAGCGCGCCACCGAGTGGCGCGCTATGAGCTTGTAGATCTGCTATTTTTCGAATAGCTAAATCATAACAATGTTTAAAACACACCAAAATAATTCCCCGTCCAAAATGGGCTAATGTACACGTTAGAATGATTTGAATAAAGCCCCGGCTATTACACGTGGCCAAAGGGCTGTATAGGCGTCTTGCAGGGCTAATGCCCAATCAAGCAGAATGTCATTAAAGGAAAAGAAAGTATATCCTGCACTATATCATCTGAATTAAGCTCCCAGTTTGGCCTCGGTCTCGCCGGAAGCTTAAGTGGATTATAGACCGTTGAGCGAAAGGAGACGCTCACTTCACTTCGCACACGCAAACGCACGCGCACACGCACACGCACGCACACGCACACGCACACGCACACTTTTGTCTTGTAGCCTTTATAGAGCGCCGCAGTCCCAGGAAATGGAAACCCCGATGCATTCTCCCATCGGCACTTCTTATTTAATTTATTTAAAGACGGTTATACGCCGCGGACAAAGCCAACTCGGATCGCGACGAATCATGACAATGAACACAATGTTTTGGGGGCCGATCAAATCATTAGAAAGAAGAAAAGAAGAAAGTCAGGAGACAACACTATTTGTTTTGTTTTTCGTCTTATAAATTATTTGATCGGCCCAATTGTCATGATTTGTCACGATCCGAGTTGGCTTTGTCCGCGGCGTAACCGTCTTTAAATAAATTAAATAAGAAATGCCGATGGGAGAATGCATTGTGGTTTGGCCACTCGTTTTTCTGAAAGGGGGAGGGACTGCGGCGCTCTATTACATCGGTATACTTCCCCCCGGGGGGGGGGGGGGGGGTATGAAAAGTTCGGAAGTTCCCTGAGCCAACGAGAGTAATAATAATATAAGAATGAAGAAGAAAAGGTGGCAGCCATACAGGTTCACAGATTAGCCTGAGGAGGCAGCGTGCGTGTGCGGGTGCGTGCGTGCGTGGGTGCGTGGGTGTGTGTGTTCGTGCGTGGGTGTGTGTGTTCGTGCGTGGGTGCGTGTGTTCGTGCGTGGGCGTGTGTGTGTGCGTGAGAGACTGTGTGTCATATTGGCTCACGGCGCCGCTGGGGTTCACATTTTCCAGCGGGTCGGGCGCCAAAGACGTGAGTTCCAGCGGGTCGGGTGCGTGCTTTTAGCACAGGGTGTGTGATGCGTCAGTGCAGTAGTACTGTGTAGAAGTGCTTGTAGTTAGTGCATGTTGCATGCTGCTCCTGCTTGCTACTCTCTGCTTTCAGCTACTGCCGTCGGCTAGCCCTCCTCGCGGGGGGTGAAAAGAGGAGCTGAGTTGCGTAAGTCTCCTCCTGCCGGTACACAGCCTCTCCACCACCAAGACTCCTGCAGTGCCTCCTCGTGGTCACACACGGATATGTGTCCTTGCGGACACCAAACTAAAATGCAGGGGATCTCGGAGCAGCAGTGGGCCCCAGAGGTGAGGTGTGCAGGCCCACCGGTGTGTGGACACGCCCTGGCACCTTACCAACCACTGCCCCAGTTATGGGTAAATAGCATGGGCAGGTGGAGCTCACAGCCGAGGCAACCCACCTAGGAGAAGGACACTCCGAATTAAAACCAGGACTGTGAGGAGTTGCGCCCCACAGTTCTTATATAGCATTGTAAAGTCAACCATGGAAAGTCTAGTCATTTCAAAACCTATACTTCCAGCGGCGGGAGTCCGCAGGAGCCTAGCAGCGGACCGTAGTGCTGGTCCTCCCCCGGGGGGACAACATGACGATTGGACCTTAAACCCGCAAGGGAGGGTTCAGTCCGAAAACAGCACACGGTCTAATGCAATCTTGCGTTGCAGGAAACCATTTATAATGGGAACCTTCAACGCATGCACGGTCAGAGAAGATGGGAGGTTGGAGGAGCTCACACACTGTGCAGAGAGCAGAGGAGTGGAGATCCTAGGAGTCCAGGAGCACAGAAGGGTGCACAATGAGATCACCATCAAACACTGCAGGGTTGAGAGTTACACCTTCGTCACCTCCTCGGCATGGAGGAACGAAGCCCAGGCAGCAACCGGAGGTGTGGGGCTGCTGTTGAGCCCTAGAGCACGTAAAACACTGCGGAAAACCCACCGATTCTCAGAGCGGATCCTCATCGCCGAGTTTAGTAGCAGTCCAGTAACAACCATCATGGCAGTGTATTCACCCACCAACGTGGCGTCAGTCGAGGAAGCGGAGAAGTTTTACAGGGACCTAGCAACGGCAGTCCGAAGCGTCCCGGCACACAATTTTCTTGCGATTCTGGGGGACTTTAACGCGAGACTCGGACGAACGGACGCGACATACACTTTCCATGAGGACACAAACCGGAATGGAGCGTACCTTGCCACACTACTCCAGGAACAAGAACTACTGGCTGCAAACACCATGTTCAGAAAAAGAATGGGCAAAAGATGGACCTTCCAGGACCGGCCCACCGGTATGAGACGTCAACTAGACTACATACTAGTGAGACGAAAATGGAGGAATTCCATCTTGAACGCGGAACCCTACAACACCTTTAACTCTGTGGGTTCTGACCACCGGGTGGTATCCATGAGAGTGCGACTTAGCCTCAGGGTCCCCAAGCCAAGCCCCAAGATCCGGCACGACTGGAAGGCATTCGCAGCCGACCCAGGCCTGCAAGCCAGGTACACGGAGGAGGTTAGGAGGCGCTTTGGGCAGCTGGACAAGGGAGCTGAGCCCAGCAGCGAATATGAGAGATTTGTTGTTGCGAATGAGGAGGCGACCAGGCTGTGCGTGCCAATGCTGGACAAAGCCAGAGTGTCCATGCGGTCCAGACATCCGGAGGTTGTAGCTGCACGCAGCAGGGTGGAGGAAGCACGGCTCAACTTTGAGCGCGAACCAACCGTGGAGAGACGTGTTGTACTGAATGAAGCCAAGCAGTTTCTCTTCAGTACATACGACACGATAAAAGGAGTGGAACTGATGGAGAGCGTACAGAGAGTGCAGGCAGCGCATGGTGAACGGCAATATGGGGAGGCCTGGAAAGTCATCAATGAGATGACTGGGCGGAAAAGAGCTAAGGAGGGACAGGTGGAGGGACACAGCCCAGAGGACAGGGTGACTACCTGGTTCGGCCACTTCCAGGGGCTCCTGGGTACAGCAGAGGATGGAGTTGAGGAGGATGTGCCGGAAATCCTCCAGGGCCTGGACATCGAAGATGGTCCCTTTACGTCCAGTGAGCTTTCCAAGGCGAAATCCACAGTGAGGGAGGGCAAGAGTGCTGGGCCAGATGGCATACCCCCAGAGGTCCTAAAGAACTGTGACCTTGATGACCTCACCCTGGAGTTTTGCAACCTGTCACTAATGAACAACAAACAGCCTGAAATATGGTCTCTGTCCAACATCATTCCAGTGCCTAAAGCTGGGGACCTCTCAAAGCCAGACAACTACAGAGGCATCAGCCTGACTTGTATCACTGCAAAGATTTACAACAGAATGATACTAAACAGGATACGGCATGCCATCGACCCTCTCCTGAGAGAGAACCAAAATGGCTTCAGAGAGAGGAGAACTACCGTAGCACAGATCTTGGCACTGAGGAGAATGATTGAGGAGGTGAGGAAGGACAACTTGACTGCTGTACTCTGCTTCATCGACTTCAAAAAGGCGTTTGACTCGATTCACAGAGGCACAATGGTGAAGATCCTTAAGGCCTACGGTGTCCCTCCCAACTTGCTCCGGGCAATAGAGTCCATGTATGCAAAAACAAGGGCCAAGGTGGTGACCCCAGATGGTAACAGTGAGGAGTTTGATATCCGGGCCGGGGTAATGCAGGGGGATACCCTAGCCCCTTTCCTCTTCATCATAGTCCTGGACTATGCGCTCAGGAAAGCTATCAGTGGACGAGAGCAGGATCTTGGCTTCACCCTAACCCCAAGGAGGTCAAGACGACATCCCAAGGTAGTCCTGACAGATCTGGACTATGCGGATGACATCGGCCTGCTCTCCGACAGCGTGGAACAAGCTCAGGAACTCCTGAACAGTGTGGAGCTGGAGTGTGCCAAAGTTGGCCTTAGGCTAAATGCCAAGAAAACTGAGGTTATCACCTACAACATCTCACCGGAACATCCACCTCTCACAACAGCAGGAGGCACGGTGCTGAAGGAAGTCAAGGACTTCAAGTACCTGGGCTCATGGGTCAACTCAACCGAGCAAGATCTGAAAGTGAGGAAGGCACTTGCATGGAGGTCCCTAAATGGCATGAACAGTGTTTGGAACTCCAATCTCCCCCGACAAATCAAACTCAGCTTCTTCTACGCAACAGTGGAGTCTGTTCTCCTATACGGCAGTGAATGCTGGACCCTGAAGCCAACCCTGGAGAAGTCCCTTGACGGGTGCTACACCAGAATGCTGCGTGCAGTACTTAACATCAGCAAGACTGTACATGTCACTAACATGACTCTGTATGAGGGACTACCGAGGGTGAGCCAGAAAATAGCAGCCAGGAGAATGAGACTAGCAGGACACTGCCAAAGACATCAAGAACTGCCAGCCAGCAAACTGGTGCTCTGGGAACCAACACACGGCCATCGATCACGAGGACGCCCCGTGCTAACATACGTGGATATACTCAAGAGCGATGCAGGAGTGCAAAGTACCAACGAACTGGCCGGATGTATGGAGAACCGAGATGACTGGAAACGACGATGGAGGGCTCGTCTGAGGACGACCTAGAGAGAGGGTCGGGCGCCAAAGACGTGAGTTCCAGCGGGTCGGGTCGGGCGCCAAAGACGTGAGTTCCAGCGGGTCGGGTCGGGCGCCGAAGACGAGAGTTCCAGCGGGTCGGGTCGGGCGCCGAAGACGAGGGGGATTATAAACCGACGCACGGCAGTGAAAGGTATACTGTATAACTGTATATACTCACATTTTTAACATCAGTGTTGTTTTTGGCTGCAGCACATTTAGATTTTATAGTTTTAGTCTCTTGAATATATAGTTTTCATTTAGTTTTAGTCACATTTTAGTCACCCGGAATGCCTTAGTGTTAGTCTAGTTTTAGTCGACTTAGTAAATATCATAGGATTTTAGTCGACTAAATCTACAATTGATTAGTATATACGAATCTTTTGAAAATAGCAGATCTACAAGCTCACAATGCATCACATTGCGAGGCGTTGTAAGATCGGCTATTTTCAAATAGCCAAAGATAGGGCTGAAGTGTTTAATGTATGTTTAGTCATAATAATCAAAATCTACAAAGTAAATTGCATATATATATATACATACACCTATAGTAATGAAGCAAATATATTGTACCTAAGTACAGTACTTGACTACATATACTTAGTTACTTTCCACCACTGACACACGGCGTGTGTCAGTGGTGGAACACACACACACACACACACACACACACACACACACACACACACACACACACACACACACACACACACACACACACACACACACACACACACACACCAAACCACTCTGTATCTCTTGATAGCATACAAACCCTTACGGCTCCAATTCCGTGTCCCGTCTGCGTGCTCTCTCAGAGACATAATGTGTCTCTACTCGCCTCGTCTCGTCTCGTCTCGTCTCGTTGGTCCCGACAGCTTCCTAACGGCACAACGGGTGCATTCTGCTGGTTTCCACAATCATGCTTCTTTCGATGCCAAAAGTTTTGTACCAGGAAAAGGAACATCTTTTCTTCTGCTACAGCAGAACGACGTGTCTCTGGGCGATACTCAACGGTGACACACACTGCTGTCTGTCGGGATAAGGAAGGAAACATACACACTGTCACCAAGAGCTGCCGGCAGGAAGATTAGAGAATATAGCTCTATTTTATATTTCATGTGTTTGTGTAGACTCTACACAAACACATGAAATTATACATATTGCATTATACTCTACACTGTAGAGTATAATGCAATATGTATAAGTACAGTATGTACAGGTATCTGTCTGTCTGTCTGTCTATCTGTCTGTTCTCCAATATGCCTGTTCGCCCTCTGCAAGGTTGGCTTGCATTGTTCTTAGAACTTAGCTGGGTATCATCCACACTTTTCCTGGGCTGTGTGTGCTCCAGTTCCTGTCGATTTGATCCAATGAAAGCCAATGAAACTGGTCAGATGACCAATGATATCCAATGAAATCAACAGGAACTGGAGCACACACAGCCCAGGAAAAGTGTGGATAGAGATGCCGACTATAGGGGGCATTCACAGAATAGTCGAATGTTCAAAAAGGACCAATTTAAAGTTTTCCACCAACATCAACTCAACTGATATTTCATTATCATATTCGTGATAATATTTTTTAAGTGCATCGTGACCTAATGTCTGAAGTTGGTCATAACTCCATAACTGCTTGTCGCTGATTATTCAGTATTTTAGTCCGACGTCATTTTGTAGTCCTTATACGTTACGAGTGGCACCAGCTCCCGTCCGCTTCTCATTGCAAAAAGCAACATCTGAACGCGTGAATCTTTTTTTACAATAGCGTTATTTTTTTCAGAAAGGAAGCCATTGAGGGTTAAAATGGACGGACAGACGGACAGACGGACGGACGGACGGTCCCAGTTGGACAGAGGGGAACGATAAGTTATTATCACAGCTGGGGCTGATATATATATAGCCGGCCAATTAGCACCAGCTAATGTATGAACAAATTATCTCCCCGGCACTTCAGTCCGCAAAGTCATTTTCAGGATTATTCACATGTGTGGAATGACATACAACGCATGAGGTCACATGCTGAATGTCATGTGTTGATTTGTGGTGTAACTGTTAAACTGTGCCCCCATGGGGGTATAACGCTGTGCACACGGAGGCACACTGCAGGGAATGTGCAGTGTCATGGAAGTGACCTTGCAATTAACGCGTAGTTAGTTAGCACTCCGATTGTTATTTATTTAATCCATTAAATCATAGCGCCCAAGCGATTTAGAGCAGCGGAGCACTATTACCGACGTACTGGAAGTTATACCGGATGTGGCTGGAGCAGTTAACCCATTCTGACCTGAGATCAGATTCATACGAGGTTTCCACTGGACACACACTGGTCTGATTAACCCATTCTGACCTGAGATCAGATTAATAGCAGACCTACAAGCTCGTAGCGCGCCACTCGGTGGCGCGCTACGAGCTTGTAGGTCTGCTATTTTTCAATAGCTAAAGCATAACATGATGCCAACACCAAAATGGGTTCCCGGTCAGAATGGGTTAAAACACTCTAAAGGCGATCGATAACAATGGGAGGCGTGATTAACACAATCCGTATAGGGCGTGTCACCGGATCACCGGATAATCAGCAAAGACCTCCGAACACCGCGCGTTTTATCCAAACCATGTGGAGAGCTCCGTAGATTTAGAAGTTATTCAGCTTTTTAGTCAGCCTGTATAAAAGGGAGGTGGACGGCAGCGCGGTTGCGCAATCCGGTCTATAGGATCGCTAAAGAAGGAAAGGCCAAGGGCCCAGGCAAAAAAATTAATCAGCGATTCGGTTTGATATCAATAATAAAGCTTATCAGACGGAACGTTAGGCCAATAGCAGTTGCCGGTTGGATTCCAACTGGCAGAACGTTTGGTCAGGAGCAGCTAATTGGCTGTGATTAAACTAAATTCCAAAGACTATGACTTAAACTAAAATAGAAAATGTGCTGCCAAAAAACAACAGTGTTTCATTATAATCCCCTGTGAGGTTGAAAGTCCAAACTTCACAGAGGGCTGCATGGCTTGGATCTCCCTGCCTCCCCGTGCACAGATTTGAGGGGCTTTTTTAGTTTGCTTTTTATACACCGATTCCTCATCGATCCTCTCCAGGCCGGGTGGAGAAATAAATGGAAATAAATGGCGCTGCACGCACGCTATGGGGGCCCCGGGGGCCCTCGTGGGGGTTAATCCCTCCATGTACACGCTATGGGGGCCCCGGGGGCCCTCGTGGGGTTTAATCCCTCCATGTACACGCGGGCTCTGCTTTCATCTCTGTGTTCCAATCCGCGCGACTCCTTCCTAGGATGCGTATTTTTAATTTTTAAATGGAAGCAGACTAAAACACATTGGATTACCTGCAGGCAGAACCATTGTACACACAAAAAGCACATGCAGATTGCTTTGCTTTGCGTGCGCGAGAGAGAGAGAGAGAGAGAGAGAGAGAGAGAGAGAGAGAGAGAGAGAGCAAGCTGCTATGAAACAATCTAAATGTAATATGAGGCTGAGCTATACGCAGTCGGCTTGAATCTGATTGCACTGTTCACACCTTGCTAGTTCCCTATGGAATGTGGCTGGTTGTTTGCGTCTGGCCCAGCGTGGATGAAGGTCACCCGCGTGGGTCACAGTGCCGGGGCAGAGGTGGCTGCATGCGCTCACATTAGAGAACTGAAAGGGTCAGCTGCAGAGGGTCCAAAAGTGCCCTCTTTACGGGATGTCAGCCCCTGCCCCTCTAACACTCTCTGCACGTCCCTGTAGGTGTAGTATGTAACAATCAGAGTGCTTCTTCCAGGGGGTGGCTTTTGGAACAAAGGAAAAGCTCCGTAGACCAATAATAAATCACTGGTTAAAGTCTCTTCCTTTCTGCCTGTCGGTCAAAAGGTAGAACGTAAACACAGCCCCCCTCATGCCACAGGAAAGTACAGGTCAGAGGTCGAGACGACAGGGAAGCACTATCAGTGATATATGCTGGACCTACTGCTGTGTGGGGCCACGACACCGTGCATTGTTGAAGGGTTAGTGGACCTACGGCTGTGGCCCCACGACACCGTGCATTGTTGAAGGGTTAGTGGACCTACTGCTGTGGCCCTACGACACCGTGCATTGTTGAAGGGTTAGTGGACCTACGGCGGTGGCCCCACGCCACGACACCGTGCATTGTTGAAGGGTTAGTGGACCTACGGCTGTGGTCCCCACGACACCGTGCATTGTTGAAGGGTTAGTGGACCTACGGCTGTGGTCCCCACGACACCGTGCATTGTTGAAGGGTTAGTGGACCTACGGCTGTGGTCCCCACGACACCGTGCATTGTTGAAGGGTTAGTGGACCTACTGCTGTGGCCCCACGACACCGTGCATTGTTGAAGGGTTAGTGGACCTACTGCTGTGTGGGCCCACGACACCGTGCATTGTTGAAGGGTTAGTGGACCTACGGCTGTGGCCCTACGACACCGTGCATTGTTGAAGGGTTAGTGGACCTACGGCGGTGGCCCTACGACACCGTGCATTGTTGAAGGGTTAGTGGACCTACGGCGGTGGCCCCACGACACCGTGCATTGTTGAAGGGTTAGTGGACCTACTGCTGTGGCCCCCACGACACCGTGCATTGTTGAAGGGTTAGTGGACCTACTGCTGTGGCCCCACGACACCGTGCATTGTTGAAGGGTTAGTGGACCTACTGCTGTGTGGGCCCACGACACCGTGCATTGTTGAAGGGTTAGTGGACCTACGGCTGTGGCCCTACGACACCGTGCATTGTTGAAGGGTTAGTGGACCTACGGCGGTGGCCCCACGACACCGTGCATTGTTGAAGGGTTAGTGGACCTACTGCTGTGGCCCCCACGACACCGTGCATTGTTGAAGGGTTAGTGGACCTACGGCGGTGGTCCCCACGACACCGTGCATTGTTGAAGGGTTAGTGGACCTACGGCGGTGGCCCCACGACACCGTGCATTGTTGAAGGGTTAATGGACCTACGGCGGTGGCCCCACGACACCGTGCATTGTTGAAGGGTTAGTGGACCTACGGCTGTGGCCCCACGACACCGTGCAGTGTTGAAGGGTTAGTGGACCTACGGCTGTGGCCCTACGACACCGTGCACTGTTGAAGGGTTAGTGGACCTACGGCTGTGACCCCACGACACCGTGCATTGTTGAAGGGTTAGTGGACCTACGGCGGTGGCCCCACGACACCGTGCATTGTTGAAGGGTTAGTGGACCTACGGCTGTGGCCCCACGACACCGTGCAGTGTTGAAGGGTTAGTGGACCTACGGCTGTGGCCCTACGACACCGTGCACTGTTGAAGGGTTAGTGGACCTACGGCTGTGACCCCACGACACCGTGCA
>NC_137876.1:4884178-4886678 GCF_963924005.1 Protomyctophum bolini | reverse complement strand
CAGAAAGCAGAGTCTCTCTCTCACACAGAAAGCAGAGTCTCTCTCACACAGAAAGCAGAGTCTCTCTCTCACACAGAAAGCAGAGTCTCTCTCTCACACAGAGAGCAGAGTCTCTCTCACACAGAAAGCGTGACCGACCGGCACAGGGCGCGAGGTATCCGTTTCAGGGAGTAGAGGGAGGCCCGCGGGGCAATCAACATGTCTGCTTAACCCATTCTGACCTGAGATCAGATTCTAAAAAAAGATCTTCTATACATCCTGACAGTTTTCTGAAAAAGCCATGTTTCTATATGTCAGTCGTTCTTCGAATTTTTCGAAAACATAGCAGACCTACAAGCTCGTAGCGCGCCACTCGGTGGCGCGCTATGAGCTTGCAGATCTGCTATTTTTCAATAGCTAAAGCATAACGTAATGCTAACACCAAAACGGATTCTCGCCCAAAATTGGTTAACTTGTCTGACTCCCCACTCTGACATTGGCACCAAGAGACGCTATTAGGCTAAAGCCTGACTCATGGCTTTTTGTCGTATTATTATGGCGACTCGAAAACAAGCGATCAAAGCTTGTGTAAATCGGTTGTTTTTCGGCGCGGGGACACAGTCGTATATATATACGGCATACGACGCAGTGTTGTTTTTGGTATATCACATTTTAATTTTAGTTTTAGTCATATAGTCTCTTGAATATATAGTTTAGTTTTTTTAATATTTAGTTTTAGTCACATTTTTGTCACCTGGAATGTTTTAGTGTTTGGTCTATAGTTTTAGTCCACTGAATATCATGAGATTTTAGTCGACTAAATCTACGGGTGATTTAGTCGACTAAAATGTATTTTGGTGGGCCTCGATGCCCTCGAAATGACTGATTTTTACATTTGCTGAAAATAGCAGATCTACAAGCTTGTATATCTGCTATTTTCAGCATGCAACCAAGTGTAAAATGACTTATACTGGATCTCTTGTCCACTATAGTCCCTTCCTAACATTTAATCTAGTCTAGTTTTTATTTGTTGAAGAAATTGTCAATATACTGTATTTAGTCTTATAGTTTTCATCATATAGCTGAGTTTTTATTTAGCTTCCATTTAGTGGGAAAGGGTAGTCGATGAACATTTATAGTTTTAGTCGACGAAAACAACACTGGTTATACACGAGAATGACGTTATATGCGAGGGAACGTTCGCGGCTGAGCTTTTGGAGACAAAGGAAAGCCAAAAGAGATGATACAGTACATACAGTACATACAGTACAACATGTACATTCACGTCTCCAACATTCTGTGGTTAGTGACCAGATCCAGGTTTCTGTCATTCCTCGTCATGTTTTGACAGAATAATAGAGCCGTCTTAAAGGTTTCATAAATCATGCATCTCTCTGTACTAAAAGGACAGAGTGTGGGAGGCCCAGTGGTGGAAGAAGTACTCAATTGTAAAAGTATATACCAATACTATACTTCCATACAAGTGAAAGTATACAGAATTGAAAATGTATACTTCCTGGATTTTAAGATATATGTCTGAGTGAAAGTGTCATGATAGCAAAGCTTTCATCAAGGTTAGTTTATGATCGACCCGACCAAACCAGATGTCTTCAGCATGTGCGTGCGTTGCTCAACCAGAGATCTCCGACGTCAGTTAATTAAGCGAATGTGAAATGCACGACGTCGCATTGATCGACATTGTCTGGATGACAAACACATAACACACATCAACAGTATTAATCTGTAGAAGTTCTGTTGTGATTAGCTATACTGCAACAAGTGCTAACTGAAGCTATAACTTATACCGAAGCTGTAGTTCAGACAGACAACATATGCCATCACTGTCAGGTGAAAATAGGTTGATTGAAAGTATTTTCACTAATTTTGTGGGATACTCTCGTATGATGTTGGTATGGGGCGCTAATTTACGGAATATATGAGGTTTCCGACCAACAGTGGCGTTGTACACTCATGAACCAGAGCTCGAATACAGGGTCGTACTCCGCTAACTGCATCCCATACATTGGATATTGGACAATTGATCCATTATGCGATTGGCTATTGGTCAGCTACTGTATTAATGCTCAATCGGCTGACCGATGATGCTGCAACTTCATCGCTCAGTGACTGACTCAGTCAGTCAGTCAGACAGACAGACAGACAGACAGACAGACAGACAGACAGACAGGCCTGTTCGTCCAGCCACAGTCCTCTACTATAGATCTATTGAGATGCTGTACATGCAGGTTTTATGCAAAATGTCACAACTAAACAGGTTCTCTCAGCCTCCTTTTAAATTAGATCCCCCCCCCCCTCCCCCCTCCCCCCTGGGGCCTATATAGCGGAGACTGTCCAGTGCAGTGTTTAAATTCAGCAACCCAACTACAACAAGTTACGTTTATTTTTGTGCAGTGTTTAAATTCAGCAACCCAACCACAACAAGTTACGTTTATTAGAGTATTGACTCTATGGAGCATGACTGGCCTGTTGAATTGTGTGGTCTCAGAGAACGCTTATTTGA
>NC_137876.1:4825315-4883978 GCF_963924005.1 Protomyctophum bolini | reverse complement strand
ACACAGTTTTCGGGTACAGAAAGCAGACGAATTCCCTCAAAACACAGTTTTCGGGTACAGAAAGCAGACGAATTCCCTCAAAACACAGTTTTCGGGTACAGAAAGCAGACGAATTCCCTCAAAACAGAGTTTTCGGGTACAGAAAGCAGACGAATTCCCTCAAAACACAGTTTTCGGGTACAGAAAGCAGACGAATTCCCTCAAAACACAGTTTTCGGGAACCGAAAGCAGACGAATTCCCTCAAAACACAGTTTTCGGGTATAGAAAGCAGACGAATTCCCTCAAAACACAGTTTTCGGGTATAGAAAGCAGACGAATTCCCTCAAAACACAGTTTTCGGGAACCGAAAGCAGACGAATTCCCTCAAAACACAGTTTTCGGGTATAGAAAGCAGACGAATTCCCTCAAAACACAGTTTTCGGGTACAGAAAGCAGAGGTGAAAGAGGCTTTTAACTGGCCTCCGCATTATCGCCGAGAGGTGAAAAAGGCTTTTAACTGGCCTCCGCATTATCGCTGAGAGGTGAAAATCATGTAAATCCTACATCACAACGTGTCAATCCTTTGAAGACAGACATAAACGACTGGATATAGTTTTCTCCTCTCGGATCCATAAATCAGGGAAAGGGGGTATACGGAGGCCAAAAACAAAGTTTGAGAACCACTGGTCTGGGGTACGACCGACCCGACCCCCGACCTGCCAATCTCAAGGCAGACAGGCTTAACCCATTCTGAACGGGAACCCATTGTGGTGTTAGCATCATGTTATGCTTTAGCTATTGAAAAACAGCAGATCTACAAGCTCATAGCGCGCCACCGAGTGGCGCGCTACGAGCTTGTAGGTCTGCTATTTTTGAAAAATCGAAGAACGACTGACATTTTTTAGAATCTGATCTCAGGTCAGAATGGGTTAATCAGACCAGTGTGTGTCCAGTGGAAACCTCGTATGAATCTGATCTCAGGTCAGACAGGCTTAACAAGGAGGCCACTGAGGTGCTGTAGCATGTGTGTGAGAGAGAGCCATGGGGGTGAATGTTGTGCACACTGTAAAAGCGCTCTATGTAGCAAAGGAGCTTATAAAACATTAATGCAACATTTACAATTTTATTTCCTTTGACTCGGGAGAATGCGGGTTAAGGGAATTATAAGTGAACAAGAATTTGCACTGTCCTCCAGTCAGTAATTATATGCCGTTTTAGTAACCTTGAAGTGATGCTCTATAATCCGCACATGATCCCCGAAATGCTGCTCAGTGGCAGAGGGGTGGATACTGCTGCTGTACTTGTACTGTAAGAGTGTGTGTGTGTGTGTGTGTGTGTGTGTGTGTGTGTGTGTGCGTGTGTGTGTGTGTGTGTGTGTGTGTGTGTGTGTGCGTGTGTGTGCGTGCGTGTGTAAAAAATGCATTTATTGTTTGGCTTATACACAATTTTAGAAACGATTCCGGGCTAGGATTATATTATATATTTATATATTATGTTTAGGATTTAGAGAGTTGAAGTTACACAAGATTACTATATGACGACTATACATTAACCCATTCTGACCGGGCACCCATTTTGGTGTTAGCATCATGTTACGCTTTATGTATTGAAAAATAGCAGATCTACAAGCTCATATCGCGCCACCGAGTGGCGCGCTACGAGCTTGTAGGTCTGCTATTTTTTTGAAAAATCGAAGAACGACTGACATTTTTAGAATCTGATCTCAGGTCAGAATGGATTAATCAGACCAGTGTGTGTCCCGTGGAAACCTCGTATGAATCTGATCTCAGGTCAGAATGGGTTAATAGGCTATTTCCGGCTGTAGGTTTAGGATAAAAATCTATGAGCCCGCGGACGCCCATTTGGAAAGGATATGCCAGAGAACCGGTTTAATTTCAAAGACCCCCCGTTTGACATGCATTAGTCTTCGGACCCCCCATTTAATGACATTTCTATCTCTGGGACACTCAATTTATATTGAAAAATCAATGCTAATGTAACTCCCAGTGCTCCAGATCTGCTGGCCTATAACACCATCAGCAACAATGAACTGTGGGCGACGCTTCAACCAAAAACCCAGCAGAGGAAGATGGAGATGGATAGGCCGTACTCACCACAAGGCAGTCCCTCAAGTGGGTCCCTCAAGTGGAACCCCCGTGGAGAGAGAGAGAAAGAGAAGTCGGCCTCGTGGAAACACTTGGACTTGGAGGCAGATGCCAAGACAATGGGCCTCACTTGGATGGAGGTGATGTTGGCTCAGGACCGAGAGGCCTGGAGAACTCTTGTCCACGGCCTAAGCCCCAGAAGGGGTAATAGGGGTAAGGGGTAATACAGTAGGTAAGCAAGTAAGTAAATTGATGTCTTCACAATAATACAAACAAAGTGTGTGTACTGTACAGTAGATCTGGTCAAAGCCTGCCTCAAAGCAGACCAGAGGTAGAAAACTGTCAGTCCCTGATGTCATCGCTATAGGGACACATGATGTCATCGCTATAGGGACACAGGCATCAATCAGTAAGCAGGAACTGAAGGACCGGGAAGTCTGGTGTGATATTGTGAAATCCACGATCTCAAGTGGTCTAAAAATGATGATGAGATCTCTTCACAGCCGCCCCGAATAACCGTATATGTCGCGCGGAGCTGGGGTCTATACCCGTATACTACTGTGTGACCGCATGTGCGGTGCGACCGCGACTGATTGATTATCCTTATTTGATTCTGTTCTCATGAAAGGTCTGGAGACATTCGTTATTTCTTATATCAAGAGCATCGATCATTCCTGCTATAGCATTGATCCATCACAGTTTGCTTACTGTTCAACTAGATCTGTGGATGACACAATCTCTCTTGGTTTACATATCAAGAGCATCGATCATTCCTGCTATAGCATTGATCCATCACAGTTTGCTTACTGTTCAACTAGATCTGTGGATGACACAATCTCTCTTGGTTTACACACTGCCGTGCTATAACACCTTGAAAAGAAAAACTCTTATGTCAGACTATACTGTTCATTGAGTTCAACACTATGTTCATGTCCATCTAAATTAGTGTTGAAACTCAGTGGCCTTGGCGTGGGCAGCTCCATCTGTAACTGGCTATATTTGACTTTCTGCCAGGCAGGCCCCCCAGTCTGTTCGCGTAGGAGAGAGAGATGCTCATCCACAATCCTCACCAGAACCGGCGCGCCCCGAGGCTGCTGCCTCAGTGCTCTGCTGTACAGTTTGTTTACGTTTGATTGTGTCGCCAGATGTGGGAATAACAGCATAATTAAATGTGCGGGTGATAGCACAGTGATCGGATTAATAGCCGACGGTGATGAGAGGGCCTATAGGACGGAGATAGAACAACAACCTCTCACTTAACAGTTTAAGAGCCATAGCCGTAATCCCGTAACCAATTTAACTATGCACTGGTAGCCAGAGCCGTAATCCCGAAATTAATCACTTTTAATTGGATTTCAATAGACGGGACTGTTGCGCAACTTGTGACTGCGACTTTAACTCGCATATATGGTAGGAACACTCTGAAATCATGTGCTAAAAAAAACCAACCCCAAATGGTTGATTTTCCTACCACCAACGACAAGGGGGCGGCAGAAAAGCAACCATTTGGGGTAAGACGAAAGACAGGTTGGTCACGAGCGACTAGAGCGAGAGAGACGCTGGCACAGACAATCAGTTTTTCTGTTCCCTCTCACAACAGGTTGATTTCGAGCGGTGTGTGTGTGTGTGTGTGTGTGTGTGTGTGTGTGTGTGTGTGTGTGTGTGTGTGTGTGTGAACGAAGAGAATCATACTAGCGATAACATAAACGGGGCAAGTGTTTGCAAGTGGGCAAGACGTAGGCCTAACTAGCAAGCTCGTAAGACGTAACAAGAACACTTGCCCCGTTTCTGTTATCGCTAGTATGATTCTCTTCGCACACCCCGTGTGTGTGTGTGTGTGTGTGTGTGTGTGTGTGTGTGTGTGCAACACCCGACGTGCCTCCCGTCCCCTTCAATCTTAGCTCAAAGTTGAGCCAAAAGAGATGTCAGTGGGTGGAAAGAGAGACCCACGCAAATGATATTGTAAACGGGAGATTACGCAGTGTGATAAATCCACTGTAGGCGACTGGCCGATTACAGTTTGTCTTGTAAGAATGCCAGCGAAAAAAGAAACGCATGCTGCTCCCCGCGTCAACGTGTCAATGTGTTTTATACTGTCATCTATGCATGATCATCTATGCATGATCTTGTCCCAAATGTGTCTGTCTCTCTCGCTTTCAAAGTAACCAACTAAATACTCGTTTGATCAAATGTAGCAATCACTCCATGCAAACACTAGTCTACTTGTACGGTACACACACACACACACTTTCCCAAACATGGAAGATACCCCCCCCCCTCGTGTGCGTGTGTGTGTGCTTTGGCAATGTAAACGTATGTTTTCTCATGCCAATAAAGCTCTATGATTGAGACCTCAAGCAGAAACAACACAAGAAACCTTCCCGTCAAACATCGATGTGTGTGTGCGACGGTGCGTAGCTCACCTCACGACCACCATGAACTAGTGAAGAAAAGTATATAATTCCAATCGGACATTGACTCACTCCCAGTCGCAACAAGGCAACAACCCCGAGAGTACTCGACACGCGTTGCCCCTTGCCCGTGCATGCGCGCGCGCGTGCATGCGTATGCACGTGCGCGCGTGTGCACGTGCGCGCGTGCATGCGTATGCACGTGCGCGCGTGTGCACGTGCGCGCGTGCATGCGTGTGCTGCGACTTTGCAACCAGCATGCAGCGCCAGCTGGTGCTACAGGGTGGTGCACCAACTCTGTCAAAACGATATTTTTATCCAGGGCCAGATTAGGTACTTGGGTACCCCTGGCCTGGAGCCAGGGGGCCCCTGTATAAACGGGGGGGCCCGTTTTTTTTTTTTTTTTTTTTTTTTATATTTTTTTCTAGCTTTAAAATTTAAAAAATGTTTTTCAGTAAAAAAGAAAAAAAACTTTTTTTTCTTTTTTTTTTTTTTTTTTTTTCTTCCTTTTTTTTTTTTTTTTTGTGAGAACAAGTACTGTGTGATATCACTGACATAAAAAATAAAAGTCTTTAGTGAGAATTCTGAGTGAGAAAGTACCTCACACTAAAATGCAGTTTTCTCAGCTTCCAGTTTCCAAGATGGCCGTTTTTATAAAACCAAGCTTCATTCAAAGGTCAATAACTTCAGAACGGTGAAAGCAAACGACTCACTTATTTTTTCTGGGCAAAGTAGAGTAGTAGATCTTTCATTTGAGATATGTGACATCATATTTTGGTATAGCACAACATATTCTGTGGGTCTTCAAAGATTTCTATATTGTATGAAAAAACTGGCACCTGTGACAAAGATGGCTGACTGACTGTGGCACTGAAGGAGTTTTAACATCAATAAGACCAAAGAAATCATTGTAGACTTTAGGAAGTCCAAAGGTATCCATCCACACGCCCCCATTTCCATCAAAGGGTCATCTGTCCACATAGTTGAACTTTCTAAATTCCTGGGCATACACGTCACAGACACATTCACATGGTCACTCATACACATCACAGACACATTCACATGGTCACTCATACACGTCACAGACACATTCACATGGTCACTCATACACATCACAGACACATTCACATGGTCACTCATACACATCACAGACACATTCACATGGTCACTCATACACATCACAGACACATTCACATGGTCACTTAACACCATACACGTCACAGACACATTCACATGGTCACTTAACACCATACACATCACAGACACATTCACATGGTCACTCATACACGTCACAGACACATTCACATGGTCACTCATACACGTCACAGACACATTCACATGGTCACTCATACACATCACAGACACATTCACATGGTCACTCATACACATCACAGACACATTCACATGGTCACTCATACACATCACAGACACATTCACATGGTCACTCATACACATCACAGACACATTCACATGGTCACTTAACACCATACACATCACAGACACATTCACATGGTCACTTAACACCATACACATCACAGACACATTCACATGGTCACTCACACACATCACAGACACATTCACATGGTCACTCATACACATCACAGACACATTCACATGGTCACTCATACACATCACAGACACATTCACATGGTCACTCATACACATCACAGACACATTCACATGGTCACTCATACACATCACAGACACATTCACATGGTCACTTAACACCATACACGTCACAGACACATTCACATGGTCACTTAACACCATACACATCACAGACACATTCACATGGTCACTCATACACATCACAGACACATTCACATGGTCACTCATACACGTCACAGACACATTCACATGGTCACTCATACACATCACAGACACATTCACATGGTCACTCATACACGTCACAGACACATTCACATGGTCACTCATACACATCACAGACACATTCACATGGTCACTCATACACATCACAGACACATTCACATGGTCACTCATACACGTCACAGACACATTCACATGGTCACTCATACACGTCACAGACACATTCACATGGTCACAGACACATTCACATGGTCACTCATACACATCACAGACACATTCACATGGTCACTCATACACATCACAGACACATTCACATGGTCATTCATACACATCACAGACACATTCACATGGTCACTCATACACATCACAGACACATTCACATGGTCACTTAACACCATACACATCACAGACACATTCACATGGTCACTTAACACCATACACATCACAGACACATTCACATGGTCACTTAACACCATACACATCACAGACACATTCACATGGTCACTCATACACATCACAGACACATTCACATGGTCACTTAACACCATACACATCATAGACACATTCACATGGTCACTCATACACATCACAGACACATTCACATGGTCACTTAACACCATACACATCACAGACACATTCACATGGTCACTCATACACATCACAGACACATTCACATGGTCACTCATACACATCACAGACACATTCACATGGTCACTCATACATATCACAGACACATTCACAAGGTCACTTAACACCATACACATCACAGACACATTCACATGGTCACTCATACACGTCACAGACACATTCACATGGTCACTTAACACCATACACGTCACAGACACATTCACATGGTCACTTAACACCATACACATCACAGACACATTCACATGGTCACTCATACACATCACAGACACATTCACATGGTCACTCATACACGTCACAGACACATTCACATGGTCACTCATACACGTCACAGACACATTCACATGGTCACTCATACACGTCACAGACACATTCACATGGTCACTCATACACATCACAGACACATTCACATGGTCACTCATACACGTCACAGACACATTCACATGGTCACTCAACAACGAGTACATCCTCAAGAAGGCGCAGCAGCGACTGTACTTTCTGAGCCTTAAAGAATTTGACTTAAGTACCAAGGGAACTTTTATCGCTGTATAATTGAAAGTGTCTTAACTGGCAACAGTGTGGTACGGATAACACGACTGCTCAGGATCGCAACAGGCTGCAGAGGACCGTTAAAACAGCAAGCTAAAATCATCGACAGCACAGAACTATACCCATTCTCCATAACATCGATTCTACACCACTCGCTGCATATGGAGAGAAAGAAAAAGCCCACAACATCATTAAAGACACCAGGGCATCAGATCTCGTATACCACCCGTCTCAGGAACAATTTCTTCCCCCAGGCAGTCAAGGCTGCTGAACAGCTGACCTTGAACTGTACTGCACTTTACTGTATTGCACTTTATTTAGTTGGTTTTGTTTTTATGTTCTTTCTTTTGCACTATAGCTATAGTTTGTTTTTGCCCTGTTTTTACACTGTTGTACTGTATGTACAGTAAGACTGAGGGTGCTCAAAGCTAAATCATTCCATTGTATTTATACTCTGAACTCTGCAGGTTCAGGTTCTATACTCTGATCCTGAACCTATTCCTTGAAAATATTTTGGAAATAAATAATAATAATAATAATTACGTATTAATTCATGAACATTAATATGAACATTTTGTGAAAATGAGGGCGCCTTTACTCGTCGTGACCCATAAAAACGGGTCCGCACCCCCCCACTCGTTTGCTGTGCTGTGCTGTTGCACGAGCGGCAGATGCAAGGTGTTGCTGACACTGAGCATGTGTGCCGTGCACGGGCCCCGTGCACGGGCCCCGTGCAGGTATACACACAGCCTGGACATGAGACACAGACTGTAGCTACGCAGGAATTATAAATCAAAGGCCATCTGTGTGTGTGTGTGTGTGTGTGTGTGTGGGGGGGGGGGGGGGGGGGGGGAGAGGGGGGGGGACGGGGGGACGGAGATTCATCCCATATGCTGCCTGGTGCCACAGCTGAAACCCACAAGTGTTCACTCCACTCGGAGAAGGTGTATAGCGTACATACACCGTATGTTGATGATATCAAAATGTTATGATCCTATTAGCCATGTAAGGATATATCGTAGCCTACATCACGATATATCAATATTATATCCCGACGATATGTATCGATTTATTAAAAATATATTTAAAAAAATAATTTGTTATATATATATATTATATATATATATATATTTGTTTTTTAGGGGGGCTAGTGTGTGATATGAAATGTGAGCTGTAATCATATTCCATCATATTCACATGCTTTTGGAGAGAAAATGAGACAGACGTGAGAACGATGGCTTCCATTTTCCGCAACTTTTCATGAATAGAAAGCATGCAGTTCATATTAAGGCTTGGATTACCTCATCGATGATGTCACTGGTGGACGGGTTTCTGAACCTCCTATGAGACACAGACTGAGGAGAGACGAGAAAAAAAGTGCTACTTTATCATGACAATTAATTATTTAGATAAGTTGAAAAGTGGTGAAAGTGGTCCTTTAAGCTCACAGCTAACATGAAACAGTTTGGGAACCACATTACCACATACTACAGCAGGGGTGGGCAACTGGCGGCCCGGGGGCCACATGCGGCCCCCACCTTCACTTAATGCGGCCCTCATGTTAATATTAGAACACTGACATAGTATTGATTTCAGCCGTTTACAATTCCAAAACCTGCTTTAATTACTTCATGACTACTGTAGTATTAAATGACTAGTAGCCTACTTAATGACTAATTAACATGTTATTGTCTTTTTGTGTCCAATGTAGTTATGTTAACAGTTCATAAAGTTAACTATAACTATATGCATTTGAAATTCAATAAAAACTAGGTTACTTTTCAGGATTCCAATTCAAAAATAGCAAAATTAATTTCAGGTGTTCCATAATTCAAATAGCAAAAATAGCTGATCTACAAGCTTCGTAGATCGTCTATTTTTGCTACGACAGTAATATGCAGTACTGTGGCCCCCTTGGAGTGAGTGTGGACATATATTGGCCCTCGCCAATGTTGCCCACCCCTGTACTACAGTATGGCTGTTAATTTGTGGTGGTGCTTATCATGGGGAACTGTGGGGTTAACACAAAAAATACATAAATGTAGCAAAACGTGGGTGTTAGTGGATGAGAGAGAGACTTGGCCGTGTTATGTTTGTTATTTGTTTGTTCTGATTCTCAGTATGACTGCGAAGAAACTGCCTTCACGGTTTCCATAGCAACCAACCACTGGCTTAACCCATTCTGACCTGAGATCAGATTCATACGAGGTTTCCACTGGACACACACTGGTCTGATTGAACCCATTCTGACCTGAGATCAGATTTTAAAAATGTCAGTCGCTCTTCGATTTTTCAAAAAACAGCAGACCTACAAGCTCGTAGCGCGCCACTCGGTGGCGCGCTATGAGCTTGTAGATCTGCTGTTTTTCAATAGCTAAAGCACGACATGATGCTAACACCAGAATGGGTTCCTGTTCAGAATGGGTTAATTGACGGGGGAATGAAAGTGATGTGACGGAAGCATTGAAGACAAACTTTTTTTGTTAGTCATTAAGATGGTACTTTTAGGGACTTTTGACATGAAAATACACAAACAGAATTAATTTTTCTTTCCTTTTTTTGCATCTATTATATCGTTGCTGTCGTTCAGGCAACTTTTATCTCCGTTTTTTCCCTACCATGAATTAACCCATTTCGACCGAGAACGATTCTACAAAATGTCTTCAGAATCCTGACAGTTTTCTGAAAAACACCGGCATGTTTCTATTATGTCAGTCGTTCTCAAACATTTTCATGTCAAGGACCCCCAAAAATATATGTAATTGGCCGCCGACCCCCATCAGAAAATACGTTCCCCCCCCAATAATTAGCTCTGGATCAGAATCCAAGTACCTATCAAAGCCGATCTAGTGACTTCCAAAGGTTCCCTTTGCTAACACAAAGCAGCATTCTCTATTAAGCCCAACACACACCGTCTGTGAACGCCGCCCGTCAAAACAGTATATAACCCGTTATTTTCAATGAACGTTTCCCACGTTCACACCTCGCCTCACGCTCCGATACGCCACCGTTCTATTTTCCAGGCGTTGCCGCGCGGCAACGACTGTGCCGCGTCGCTACGCACCCGCTTCACAGACGGTGTGTGTTGGGCTTCAGTGCTCCTTTTGATTGGAATGAGATCAAGAAGTCCTTAAAAAAATCACATCACTGCCTTCCCTGGGACATTTCAGGGAAATTATTTCCGGCAACTTTTGATCAACATTGTAATTGTTTTAATTAATTATCTGTCTATCTCTTATAGTTCTTTAGTTTTGGTATCATATTTTTTCTGATTCGTATATTTAAGATTTCGGTTGTAAATTGCTGAATTGTTGATCTGTGTTCTGTATTTGTTTGTATGTCAGAGTTATAATAAATAACTAAAATAAATTAAGGTCCTGTACCATGCGTACCTGCAGAACAATGCCACGGAACCCGTGGTATGGTGCTCAGACAATGTCATGTCAAGGACCCCCAAAATGATATGCATTTGGCAGCGGACCCCCCGGTTGATAATTGTCACTGTACGTGCTAGTGTACGGGCTGGAGTCTAGTGTGGAAACCAGACAAATCTGCCGTGCAGTTTTTTTTGTTTGTTTTCCCTTCGTAGAGATCTGGTCTGGCACTGTTCAGTTGTGATTGCATTTCACTCCTGAATGAATAAGAGAAACATTAAAAGTCCATAGACTTGGCTGCCACATGCTGCCGTGCATGTCTGAAAGCAGGACGCCGGAGAGGCTACACAGCACCGCTCAAAAACACCACAGCACTTCCTCCCAACACTGCTTTGTGTTCGCCCCGGAGCCGTTTGTCCGCGAGGGAGTCGGTTCGGGACTCCCCTCTGCTCCGTTATTGGTCAGCGAAGTATACAGGTTGACTCCCACTTCCTATGCCAGGTTTTCCAACTATTTACACCTTCGCTTGCGTCTTGGAAGGTTCTTCTTAGTCATCATGGCTGCCAGTTCCCACCTGATGTTGTGTGGGAGTCCGGACTGCTCCAGTTCGTACTGAATGACCGTCAGCTTGCAAAGCGTCTTGAGACTGGGACTGAGGTCCAAGATGTACAGATCATACCTGTACCGGCCTGATGCTTCTTCAGTACCTCCACAGATGATGCCACGATCTCCCACCATGCAACAGCAGCCGCCAGTCACCCTTAACAGGTCAGTCACATTGAGCTTAACCTGCTTCCAGGAGAATGTCTCCGGACTGAATTTCCACAGAACATTAGCAATGACCTCATTCCAGTTCTCACTACCAAATATGTACAGCTCTCCATTGTAGACAAAGGCTGAATGACCCCTGTGTCCTTCTGGAAGAGGCTGTGCAGAAGACGTGCTCTGCCAGAGGTTGGTCTCCGTGTCAAACACTCTGATCACACTCTGACACTTCTGGTCCCCATATCCACCAAATACAAACATCTTTGTCCCGATGATGGAGGCAGTGTGAAATGCTGAATATAACGCCAGAGTTCCTCCGGAAGGAATTAAAATCCAGACCATCGTGGTGGTGTCCAGCTTGTAGGTGTCATTAATGACTCCACCCATCTGGTTATTTCCTCCATAGACATACATGTCCTTCCTCAAGACACAGGCCGAGTGGCCGCACCTCGCCTCTGGAACGCTCCCAGAAACCTCGGCATTGAGCCATCTGTGGGTGTCGACGTCAAATCCATAAAGCATGTTGTTGCAAAGCTTTCCTCCATTCATACACATTCCACCCCATATGTAGACAATATCTCCAATGAGCACAGCCGTGTGGTTTTTGCGACTGAAGGGAACCTCAGGGCGGCGCTCTCCTCGTGTGGTTGTCACTGATGTCACATCAGGGGGCAACGTAGTCAATCTCAGAGACACTGTATCAAAGACGCTCACAATATGATATCTTACACGTCTAGCATTCAGACGGGAACCGCCAAAGACGTACACTTTGTGTCCCACCGCTACATAACTACCATTCTTATGGATGACATCTGGGTCTACTCTCAGCTTGACTATAGAGGGAAACATCTGACAGACTGGGAGCTCACTGTTTGAAACCACACCGTTAACACCTTGCTCTGTAAGACAGACTGGGAGGTCACTGTTTGAAACCACACCGTTAACACCTTGCTCTGTAAGACAGACTGGGAGCTCACTGTTTGAAACCACACCGTTAACACCTTGCTCGGTAAGACAGACTGGGAGCTCACTGTTTGAAACCACACCGTTAACACCTTGCTCTGTAAGACGGACTGGGAGCTCACTGTTTGAAACCACACCGTTAACACCTTGCTCTGTAAGACAGACTGGGAGCTCACTGTTTGAAACCACACCGTTAACACCTTGCTCTGTAAGACGGACTGGGAGCTCACTGTTTGAAACCACACCGTTAACACCTTGCTCTGTAAGACAGACTGGGAGCTCACTGTTTGAAACCACACCGTTAACACCTTGCTCTGTAAGACAGCGTTACTGGACATGACACCATTTATATATAGGAGGAGAGTCTGTGATGTCAGTACTATGATGTCATCAGTACTATGATGTCATCAGTACTATGATGTCATCAGCAATCATCACAGGCTTGGAGTTGTCTGCCCGGCAGCCACGATCTACCACAATACAGGATGTTATTAATATCATGTACAATAAAAATCACACTCATGTCTATGAGTGGCTATGGGGATTTCAATGAAAAAAAAATAAAAAAATACATGAACCTGAGTACTGGCGCCCTCTACTGAAAGTGACTTCAGACTTCGGTGCTCTAGTATACAGGATGATATTAATATAATATACAATAAATCATTTTAGTACCGTTTTTTTCCGCTGCACATAAATATGGTGCCTGAGAGTCATACGACCAATCACATGGAAGCAAAAGAACATACGACCAATCACGTCAAAGTACAAGAACATACGACCAATCACGTCAAAGTAAAAGAACATACGACCAATCACGTGGAACTAAAAGAACAGCAGCTCCAATGAGATGTGTGCCTGTGCTGAGACTGAGAGCCAATCAGGGGAAGGTGCTGTCTCACATTCCTGGAGTTACGTCACGTCATGAACAACCATTGTTTCTGACCGAGGCTGAGTCAACTCATATGCTGACTTGTATATTGTTGATCTGTGTTCTGTATTTGTTTGTATGTCAGAGTTATATTAAATAACTAAAATAAATTAAGGTCCTGTACCATGCGTACCTGCGGAACAATGCCACGGAACCCGTGGTATGGTGCTCAGACAATGCCATGTCAAGGACCCCCAAAATTATATGTATTTTATCAACCTGGACCCCCAGGTTGATAATTGTCACTGTACGTGCTAGTGTACGCGGGCTGGAGTCTAGTGTGGAAACCAGACAAATCTGCAGTGCAGTTGTTTTTTTAGTTTTCCCTTCGTAGAGATCTGGTCTGGCACTGTTCAGTTGTGATTGCATTTCACTCCTGAATGAATAAAAGAAACATTGAAAGTCCATAGACTTGGCTACCACATGCCATGCATGTCTGAAAGCAGGACGTTGGAGAGGCTACACAGCACCGCTCAGAAACACCACAGCACTTCCTCCCAACACTGCTTTGTGTTCGCCCCGGAGCCGTTTGTCCGCGAGGGAGTCGGTTCGGGACTCCCCTCTGCTCCGTTATTGGTCAGCGAAGTATACAGGTTGACTCCCACTTCCTGTGCCAGATTTTCCAACTATTTACACCTTCGCTTGCGTCTTGGAAGGTTCTTCTTAGTCATCATGGCTGCCAGTTCCCACCTGATGTTGTGTGGGAGTCCGGACTGCTCCAGTTCGTACTGAATGACCGTCAGCTTGCAAAGCGTCTTGAGACTGGGACTGAGGTCCAAGATGTACAGGTCATACCTGTACCGGCCTGATGCTTCTTCAATACCTCCACAGATGATGCCACGATCTCCCACCATGCAACAGCAGCCGCCAGTCACCCTTAACGGGTCAGTCACATTGAGCTTAACCTGCTTCCAGGAGAATGTCTCCGGACTGAATTTCCACAGAACATTAGCAATGTCCGCACCCAAGTCCTCACTACCAAATATGTACAGCTCTCCATTGTAGACAAAGGCTGAATGACCCCAGCGTCCTTCTGGACGAGGCTGTCCATAAGACGTGCTCTGCCAGAGGTTGGTCTCTGTGTCAAACACACTGATGTTGTCAGCCTCCTGGTCCCCATCTCTACCAAATACAAACATCTTTGTCCCGATGATGGAGGCAGGGTGAAATGCTGAATATGCCGCCAGAGTTCCTCCGGGGTGAATTAAAGTCCAGACCATCGTGGTGGTGTCCAGCTTGTAGGTGTCATTAGTGACTCCACCCATCAGCTTATTTCCTCCATAGACATACATGTCCTTCCTCAAGACACAGGCTGAGTGGCCCCACCTCGCCTCTGGAACGCTCCCAGAAACCTCGGTAGTGAGCCATCTGTGGGTGTCGACGTCAAATCCATAAAGCATGTTGTTGCAAAGCTTTCCATTCATACACCTTCCACCCCATATGTAGACAATATCTCCAATGAGCACAGCCGTGTGTTTTTTGCGACTGAAGGGAACCTCAGGGCGGCGCTCTCCTCGTGTGGTTGTCACTGATGTCACATCAGGGGGCAACGTGGTCCATCTCAGAGACACTGTATCGAAGACGCTCACATTATGATATTTTACACGTCTAGCATTCAGACGGGAACCTCCAAAGACGTACACTTTGTGTCCCACCGCTACATAACTACCATTCTTATGGATGACTTCTGGGTCTACTCTCAGCTTGACTATAGAGGGAAACATCTGACAGACTGGGAGCTCACTGTTTGAAACCACACCGTTAACACCTTGCTCTGTAAGACAGACTGGGAGCTCACTGTTTGAAACCACACCGTTAACACCTTGCTCTGTAAGACAGACTGGGAGCTCACTGTTTGAAACCACACCGTTAACACCTTGCTCTGTAAGACAGACTGGGAGCTCACTGTTTGAAACCACACCGTTAGCACCTTGCTCTGTAAGACAGCGTTACTGGACATGACACCATTTATATATAGGAGGAGAGGACAGTCTGTGATGTCAGTACTATGATGTCATCAGTACTATGATGTCATCAGCAATCATCACAGGCTTGGAGGTTTCTGCCCGGCAGCCACGATCTACCACAATACAGGATGTTATTAATATCATGTACAATAAAAATCACACTCATGTCTATGAGTGGCTATGGGGATTTCAATGAAAAAAATAAAATAATACATGAACCTGAGTACTGGCGCCCTCTACTGAAAGTGACTTCAGACTTCGGTACTCTAGTATACAGGATGATATTAATATAATATACAATACAAATCACAACTGTGTTGAAACTTTTAGTACCGTTTTTTTCCGCTGCACATAAATATGGTGCCTGAGAGTCATACGACCAATCACATGGAAGCAAAAGAACATACGACCAATCACGTCAAAGTAAAAGAACATACGACCAATCACGTCAAAGTAAAAGAACATACGACCAATCACGTCGAACTAAAAGAACAGCAGCTCCAATGAGATGTGTGCCTGTGCTGAGACTGAGAGCCAATCAGGGGAAGGTGCTGTCTCACATTCCTGGAGTTACGTCACGTCATGAACAACCATTGTTTCTGACCGAGGCTGAGTCAACTCATATGCTGACTTGTATATTGTTGATTTGTGTTCTGTATTTGTTTGTATGTCAGAGTTATAATAAATAACTAAAATAAATTAAGGTCCTGTACCATGCGTACCCGCGGAAACAATGCCACGGAACCCGTGGTATGGTGCTCAGACAATGTCATGTCAAGGACCCCCAAAATTATATGTATCTGGACCCCCAGGTTGATAATTGTCACTGTACGTGCTAGTGTACGCGGGCTGGAGTCTAGTGTGGAAACCAGACAAATCTGCAGTGCAGTTTTTTTTTTTTTTTTCCTTCGTAGAGATCTGGTCTGGCACTGTTCAGTTGTGATTGCATTTCACTCCTGAATGAATAAGAGAAACATTAAAAGTCCATAGACTTGGCTGCCACATGCTGCCGTGCATGTCTGAAAGCAGGACGTTGGAGAGGCTACACAGCACCGCTCAAAAACACCACAGCACTTCCTCCCAACACTGCTTTGTGTTCGCCCCGGAGCCGTTTGTCCGCGAGGGAGTCGGTTCGGGACTCCCCTCTGCTCCGTTATTGGTCAGCGAAGTATACAAGTTGACTCCCACTTCCTATGCCAGATTTTCCAACTATTTACACCTTCGCTTGCGTCTTGGAAGGTTCTTCTTAGTCATCATGGCTGCCAGTTCCCACCTGATGTTGTGTGGGAGTCCGGACTGCTCCAGTTCGTACTGAATGACCGTCAGCTTGCAAAGCGTCTTGAGACTGGAACTGAGGTCCAAGATGTACAGGTCATACCTGTACCGGCCTGATGCTTCTTCAGTACCTCCACAGATGATGCCACGATCTCCCACCATGCAACAGCAGCCGCCAATCACCCTTAACGGGTCAGTCACATTGAGCTTAACCTGCTTCCAGGAGAATGTCTCCGGACTGAATTTCCACAGAACATTAGCAATGTCCTCACTCCAGTTCTCACCACCAAATATGTACAGCTCTCCATTGTAGACAAAGGCTGAATGCCTCCAGTGTCCTTCTGGAAGCAGCTGTGCAGAAGACGTGCTCTGCCAGAGGTTGGTCTCCGTGTCAAACACTCTGATGTTGGCGGCCTCCTGGTCCCCACCAAATACAAACATCTTTGTCCCGATGATGGAGGCAGTGTGAAATGCTGAATATAACGCCCGAGTTCCTCCGGGGTGAATTAAAGTCCAGACCATCGTGGTGGTGTCCAGCTTGTAGGTGCCATTAGTGACTACACCCAGATTCTTCAGTCCTCCATGGACATACATGTCCTTCCTCAAGACACAGGCTGAGTGGCCCCACCTCGCCTCTGGAACGCTCCCAGAAACCTCGGTAGTGAGCCATCTGTGGGTGTCGACGTCAAATCCATAAAGCATGTTGTTGCAAAGCTTTCCATTCATACACCTTCCACCCCATATGTAGACAATATCTCCAATGAGCACAGCCGTGTGTTTTTTGCGACTGAAGGGAACCTCAGGCCGGCGCTCTCCTCGTGTGGTTGTCACTGATGTCACATCAGGGGGCAACGTGGTCCATCTCAGAGACACTGTATCGAAGACGCTCACATTATGATATTTTACACGTCTAGCATTCAGACGGGAACCTCCAAAGACGTACACTTTGTGTCCCACCGCTACATAACTACCATTCTTATGGATGACTTCTGGGTCTACTCTCAGCTTGACTATAGAGGGAAACATCTGACAGACTGGGAGCTCACTGTTTGAAACCACACCGTTAACACCTTGCTCTGTAAGACAGACTGGGAGCTCACTGTTTGAAACCACACCGTTAACACCTTGCTCTGTAAGACAGACTGGGAGCTCACTGTTTGAAACCACACCGTTAACACCTTGTTCTGTAAGACAGACTGGGAGCTCACTGTTTGAAACCACACCGTTAACACCTTGTTCTGTAAGACAGACTGGAAGCTCAGCTCACTGTTTGAAACCACACCGTTAACACCTTGTTCTGTAAGACAGCGTTACTGAACATGACACCATTTATATATAGGAGGAGAGTCTGTGTTGTCAGTACTATGATGTCATCAGTACTATGATGTCATCAGTACTATGATGTCATCAGCAATCATCACAGGCTTGGAGTTGTCTGCCCGGCAGCCACGATCTACCACAATACAGGATGTTATTAATATAATATACAATAAAAATAAAAACAACTGTTGAAACTTTTAGTACCGTTTTTTTCCGCTGCACATACATATGGTGCCTGAGAGTCATACGACCAATCACATGGAAGCAAAAGAACATACGACCAATCACGTCAAAGTAAAAGAACATACGACCAATCACGTCAAAGTACAAGAACATACGACCAATCACGTCGAACTAAAATAACAGCTGCTCCAATGAGATGTGTGCCTGTGCTGAGACTGAGAGCCAATCAGGGGAAGGTGCTGTCTCACATTCCTGGAGTTACGTCACGTCATGAACAACCGTTTGTACAAATGTGTTTCTGACCGAGGCTGAGTCAACTCATATGCTGACTTGTATATTGTTGATCTGTGTTCTGTATTTGTTTGTATGTCAGAGTTATAATAAATAACTAAAATAAATTAAGGTCCTGTACCTACGTACCCGCGGAAACAATGCCACGGAACCCGTGGTATGGTGCTCAGACATTGTCATGTCAAGGACCCCCAAAATGATGTGTATTTTATCAACCTGGACCCCCAGGTTGATAATTGTCACTGTACGTGCTAGTGTACGGGCTGGAGTCTAGTGTGGAAACCAGACAAATCTGGGACTGAATGAATAAGAGAATCATTAAAAGTCCATAGACTTGGCTGCCACATGCTGCCGTGCATGTCTGAAAGCAGGACGTTGGAGAGGCTACACAGCACCGCTCAGAAACACCACAGCACTTCCTCCCACCACTGCTTTGTGTTCGCCCCGGAGCCGTTTGTCCGCGAGGGAGTCGGTTCGGGTCTCTTAACCCATTCTGACCTGAGATCAGATTCATACGAGGTTTCCACGGGACAACACACTGGTCTGATTAACCCATTCTGACCTGAGATCAGATTCTAAAAAAAATTCAGTCGTTCTTCGATTTTTCAAAAATAGCAGACCTACAAGCTCGTAGCGCGCCACTCAGTGGCGCGCTATGAGCTTGTAGATCTGCTGTTTTTCAAAAGCTAAAGCATGACATGATGCTAACACCAAAATGGGTTCCCGTTCAGAATGGGTTAACACATTTAGGCCTGATGTCGAAAATTAAAAAAAAATCTTCAAAATACTGACAGTTTGCTAAAAAAACCCCGTATGTTTCTGTATCAGTGGTGCTCAATATTTCATGTCAAGGACCCCAAAAAGTATATGTAATATTATGCAGGGACCTCCCCCAGAAGCAAAGATTTGAGTTAAAATGTTCACTCTGTAATAATATATAATTATATTCAAAGATTTGATGCACATTTCCACGATTTTTATAATTTATAATTTATAGCAGACCTACAAGTGCTTCAAGCACTGTACAAGTGCAGATCTACAAGCTTTAGCTTTAGCTATTGAAAAATAGCAGATCTACAAGCTCATAGCACGCCACCGAGTGCAGGCACGCTATGACCTTGTAGGTCTGCTATTTTTGAAAAATCGAAGAGCGACTGACATAGAAGACATTTTTTGAATCTGATCTCAGGTGAGAATGGAAAACTGTCAGGATGTAGAAGACATTTTTAGAATCTAATCTCAGGTCAGAATGAAAACTGTCAGGATGTATAGAAGACATTTTTTAGAATCTGATCTCAGGTCAGAATGGAAAACTGTCAGGATGTATAGAAGACATTTTTTAGAATCTGATCTCAGGTCAGAATGGAAAACTGTCAGGATGTATAGAAGACATTTTTTAGAATCTGATCTCAGGTCAGAATGGAAAACTGTCAGGATGTAGAAGACATTTTTAGAATCTGATCTCAGGTCAGAATGGAAAACTGTCAGGATGTGTAGAAGACATTTTTTAGAATCTGATCTCAGGTCAGAATGGAAAACTGTCAGGATGTAGAAGACATTTTTAGAATCTGATCTCAGGTCAGAATGGAAAACTGTCAGGATGTGTAGAAGACATTTTTTTGAATCTGATCTCAGGTCAGAATGGAAAACTGTCAGGATGTATAGAAGACATTTTTAGAATCTGATCTCAGGTCAGAATGGAAAACTGTCAGGATGTAGAAGACATTTTTAGAATCTGATCTCAGGTCAGAATGAAAACTGTCAGGATGTAGAAGACATTTTTTAGAATCTGATCTCAGGTCAGAATGGGTTAACGTGCCCCGAGCAGCTGCCGCGGGCCTCAACAGGTGTGTGGCGTTTCACGGTTGGCGTGGCAGATAATAACAGCCTCGTGAAGAAGGAACATTGATACCAGAAGCAAATGATGTAATAACATAACGTCCGCCTGTTTCCGCCACTATATAGCAAAACCTTTTATCCCATTCTGACCTGAGATCAGATTCATACGAGGTTTCCACTGGACACACACACACTGGTCTGATTAACCCATTCTGACCTGAGATCAGATTCTAAAAAAAATGTCAGTCGTTCTTCAATTTTTTTAAAATAGCAGACCTACAAGCTCATAGCGCGCCACTCGGTGGCGCGCTATGAGCTTGTAGATCTGCTATTTTTCAATAGCTAAAGCATGACATGATGCTAACACCAAATGGGTTCCCGTTCAGAATGGGTTATTAGGGCCAAGCCTCTCCCCAGAGCCCTGCAACGCTCCTCAGACTATATAAGCTTATAAAACCTTCACAGGGGCTGTATAACTCAGATTCTCTTTTTTTTACCAGCGTTCACAACATGTCACTTTATGCAAACCCGGACCACTATTCTGAGATTGACTTTTATATGATCAATATCGTTTTTTTTATTTTTTTTTTAATAAGCTGGATTTATGAGACATAAACCAAAAGGATTACGTTTCCCTCGTGACAGATCTCATAGCCGGCTGCCTCGACCGCTCGTCCGCTTAATATACAATGTCTGGCTTCTCCTCGTATATTATATACTGTACACAACTGCTAATGTCTTAAAATAATGCCTCGTAAATAATATTAAATATGCACAGTGTAGTGTATTCTAAACAACAAGGGGAGGGGGGGGGGGGGGGACTCGAGCCGTTTGCCTGGCAAGATCTTCAGTCACATTAAGCGATTTTGACCTGAGATCAGATTCTACAAAAAAATGTCTTCTACATCCTGACAGTTTTCTGAAAAAGCTATGTTTCTATGTCAGTCGTTCTGACGGACATATAGGCAAGCTACAAGCTCGTAGCGCGCTACTGTGAGCTTGTAGATCTGCTATTTTTCAATAGCTAAAGCATAACATAATGCTATAACACCAAAAAGGGGTTCCCGCCCCAAAATGGGTTAAGCGATCGCAATTTCATACCTGAATTGCCTTCCCACCCCCTCCCCAGTATGCATGGGATTCATTCGTGCAACTGCAAACTTTGACCGTTTATCTTCCAGGCTGCACACAAACGCCCCGACGGCCTTAATCTGAGGCCCCCGAAGAGGCATCGAGGGCCCCGCTGTGTGACGGTGGTGACGCAGAGGCATAATGGAGCTTTAATCCATTCAGGACTGACGTCGAAATAAAAAATAAAAAAAGTCTTCTGAAAGAATATATATATATGTTCAATTTTCAAAAGGTGTGCGCCGCATTTTCACGATTTTTTCAAAAATAGCAGACCTACAAGCTCGTAGCGCGCCACTCGGTGGCGCGCTATGAGCTTGTAGATCTGCTATTTTTCAACAGCTAAAGAATAACGTATAATGCTTAAAACACCAAAAAAAGGGGTTCCCGCCCAGAATGGGTTAATCGCTCATTATACGCTGCAACCCGGCGAGTGGTGCTTTTATTTTATTCTTTGGCGGACGAGGCACAAAGGACAGTGCTTTTTTTTTTTTTTCCTTTGCGTTGTCGCCCATGTGGACATTTTAATGAGAGATGATGATCTGTTTGTCAGAGTCCCAGATCAACGCCGTTCACCGGGGGGGGGGAGAGAGAGAGAGAGAGAGAGAGAGAGAGAGAGAGAGAGAGAGAGGGCGATCACCGGGGCCCATAAATATACAGTAGCCTATAATTTACTCTCCGAGACGGAAGATGACAAACGGTGATTTTCCTGCCACTCCAAACAGTGAGACGTATTCAGAATAATAAGAATAAGGGTCGGAGGGAGTTGTACTTCATGTTCTTTTGACTGAATATACTGAATATACTGAATATACTGAATATACTGAATATACTGGATATACTGAATATACTGGATATACTGAATATACTGAATATACTGGATATACTGGATATACTGGATATACTGAATATACTGAATATACTGGATATATATACTGAATATACTGGATATACTGAATATACTGGATATACTGGATATACTGAATATACTGAATATACTGGATATACTGGATATACTGAATATACTGGATATACTGAATATACTGGATATACTGGATATACTGGATATACTGGATATACTGGATATACTGAATATACTGGATATACTGGATATACTGAATATACTGAATATACTGGATATACTGGATATACTGAATATACTGAATATACTGAATATACTGGATATACTGGATATACTGGATATACTGAATATACTGAATATACTGGATATACTGGATATACTGAATATACTGGATATACTGGATATACTGAATATACTGAATATACTGGATATACTGGATATACTGGATATATATACTGGATATACTGGATATACTGGATATACTGAATATACTGGATATACTGGATATACTGAATATACTGAATATACTGAATATACTGAATATACTGGATATACTGAATATACTGGATATACTGAATATACTGAATATACTGGATATACTGGATATACTGGATATACTGGATATACTGGATATACCGCCTGATGATTATGTAGGTCAGATGAGGACACACACACACACACACACACACACACACACACACACACACACACACACACACACACAGAGAGCTTACCTGTAGTAGGCTAGTAGTGTAGTAGTAGTAGTAGTAGAAGAGTAGAGTCACCATCTGGGGGATGGCATCTCGGTATCCAGAGTGGACAGCGCTGCAAAGCCCCCTGGGAAAAGAATACATGGCATCAATTGTTGCCATGATGTCACGAGAGATGCCACCGGGCACAGGAGGAGTGCCATCATTATTTAAGCCTGCAGAATTAAGAGCTGTTTATCATCCTTTGATGGCCTGGAAGGGAATAATTATGTTGTTAGCAGACCGTCAATTACCACGCTCACCCATATGGAATATTATTTCTTTCATTTAGGATATCTATATCATTCATTACTACTTATGGGGACCGCACACATACACGCGCACGCACGCACGCACGCGCACGCACGCACGCACGCACGCAGGCACGCACGGCTATGGAGAGGAGTGTTGTGGACTTCCTCCAGAAGCCGTCGTTGCCATCAGTGTGTCAGCGCGGCCTCAGCATCCGATAACAAAGTGGCCCTCTTAGCGCTCGTAGCCATGACAACCGTGACTGCTTCGAGTCGCGTCGTGCATTCACGGCACGCCGTCTTCCTCTCCCTCGTTTCAGTCACAGTGGAGACCTCATGCACTCAGGCGTCAGACACAATGTGGGCATCATCTATCATACATAGACAGATAGATGGATAGATGGATAGACGGATAGATAGATGGATAGACGGATAGATAGATAGATAGACGGATAGATAGACAGACAGACAGACAGACGACGGACGGACGGACGGACGGACGGACGGACGGACGGACGGACGGACGGACGGACGGACGGACGGACGGACGGACGGACAGACGGACAGACGGACAGACGGACAGACGGACAGACGGACAGACGGACAGACGGACAGACGGACAGACGGACAGACGGACAGACGGACAGACGGACAGACGGACAGACGGACAGATAGATAGATAGATAGATAGATAGATAGATAGAAGTATATCACATACGGTTGTACTGCACGTAACTCGAGAACCGGTTGCCCCACCGACTTCACATTCGACACACGCGTTCCACACCCCCCCCGCATGGGAGTGCACGGTGCCCGGTATCGAGTCGGTATCGAGACCCACGGTTCTCCAGAACCACCACAAAAGGCTCTGGTCAGGCTCTGCCTGCAGTGGGCCTAATGAGGCCAACTCCTTTCACCTGGTACTGA
The DNA here is from genome assembly GCF_963924005.1 of Protomyctophum bolini. Taxonomy (NCBI): domain Eukaryota; kingdom Metazoa; phylum Chordata; class Actinopteri; order Myctophiformes; family Myctophidae; genus Protomyctophum; species Protomyctophum bolini. The sequence goes on along the minus strand of NC_137876.1, from coordinate 4,859,636 downwards.
GAACCGCTGGTTTAACGCCTGGCGTGCAATAAGGTCATCAAACAAACTCTGGGAAAGTGACAACGTAGGGTCCTGATCCCCAGTTTCCAACGTGATTCTATCAAACGTCTAGTGAAAGTGATCCTCTCCTCTCCTCTCCTCTCCTCTCCTCTCCCTGTTTGGTGATTGGCTGCCCTGACAGTCAACTCCCCCCCGAAGCCGCCTGCGTGACCCCGAAAGCAGCGCAGTCACATTCCCCGACTCAGGGCTTTAGAATGTGCGTGCGATGCGATGCGCGTGCGTGCGTGCGTGCGTGCGTGCGTGTGTGCGGTGCGTGCGTGCGTGCGTGCGTGCGTGCGTGCGTGCGGTGCGTGCGTGCGATGCGGTGCGTGCGTGCGTTGCGTTGCGTTGCGTGTGTGTTTTCCCACATCCTTGCTGAGACAAGATCCTCTCTTCCTAGATAAGGCACAGAACAGAACCTCTCTGAGGTTTCCTTTTGTGTTTGTTTTTTTCCAGGGAGTGATGACAGCCTCCCCCATCCCCCCTCTCCTCTTTTCTACATTTCACAAAGTATTGTGTTAGTTTTCGTTGGACCTATACTGTACTGTACTGTACGCTATTATGGTTCATATTGTGTGTCTGGCCCGACTACAGTCAAGTATAAATGTATTCATGTATTCTCTGTGTAAACACGCCACTTTACAGATGCTTGGCAAAGCCGGAGCAAAAAGAGAAAAATATGAAAGCCCCGAGAAATCATATTAGTATGCCGCCACGTTGTGGTTCACCGGGGCGATATTCTCCTTTTTTAACCCATTCTGATCTGAGATCAGATTCATACGAGGTTTCCACTGGACACACACTGGTCTGATTAACCCATTCTGACCTGAGATCAGATTCTAAAAATGTCAGTCGTTCTTCGATTTTTCAAAAAATAGCAGAACTACAAGCTCATAGCGCGCCACTCGGTGGCGCGCTATGAGCTTGTAGATCTGCTATTTTTCAATAGCTAAAGCATGACATGATGCCAACACCAACATGGGTTCCCGTTCAGAATGGGTTAAGATACGCGACGCATTATATACAAGCGGTGCGTTCTTGTGCGTAGACGCCGTTTGGCACTGATCTTATATACATAACATGTATATCTTCAAAAGAAACGTATATACGGAAGATTCCACACAAAGCTCAGCACAATGTTTAACCGATTCTGGACGGGAACCTCCTTTTTGGTGTTTGAAGCATCGTGTTATATACTTTAGCTATAATGCATGAAAAACAGCAGATCTACAAGCTCATAGCGCGGCACTGAGTGCTATGAGCTTGTAGATCTGCTGTTTGATCGGCAGTTTTTTGAAAAATCATGAAAATGTGTCGCAAATCTTCGAATATATATATTCTTTCGAACGTTTTTAACTCAAATCTTTGCTTCAGATTTGCTTCCTATTACACATTATATTTTTGGGGGTTCTTGACATGAACATGTTTGAGAACCACTGACCTTTTCATAAAACTGTCAGGATTTAGAAGACATTTGTAGAATCTTTGTAGATCTAAATGGGTTAAAAGCCCACCGCACTCGCAAAAGGTATACAAACATGCGGAGAGTGACTTTATATGCTTCAGGGTGAAGGACGCTGCGAGCGTTTATGGATGAAAAACACATCCATGAACGAATACACACAAATGGTTTTACCTCAATGTGTGTGTAAAGACATGGAGAAATAAGGGGCAGGAATACCGTATTCTGTCGTATAGGCTACCTGCACCCACAATCCACTTTTTAAAACCCCTTTAAAAAATATATATATATATGTTAATGACGTTTAGAAGATTTAGAACACTTTCCTGGGGGTCTTTCTTCAATTGTGTGTCATTTTGTGGTTTTAGATATTTTAGGTAGGGGGGGGGCTGGGGGGGGGGCTGGGGGGCACCGCGGCTGCGGAATGTGCAACGCTAAGAGTGTTCCCTTCCCGACGAAGAGGGAGATGATTGGCTGCACGGTTTATCTGCGGAGTTCGTTACATCTCTCGGGGCTAATTAATTAGCGCTCTCCTGTGTGTTTAAAAACTGATGGGAAACAGAATCCAAAAGGCAGGGAGAGGGAGAGAGAGAGAGAGAGAGAGAGAGAGAGAGAGAGAGACAGAGAGGGAGGGAGAGAGAGAGAGAGAGAGAGAGAGAGAGAGAGAGAGAGAGAGAGAGAGAGGGAGGGAGAGAGAGAGAGAGAGGGAGAGAGAGACATACGCAGGAAGAGACGCATTGAAACTGAGGAACAATGGAGAAAGAAAGTGAGAAAAAGGCCGTCCCCTCCCAAGAGGTTTTCCCGCTGGCATAACAAGCGAGCGCATGAGCCTGTCTGATTCATCTGGGGTGAAGCGACATGCAGGGACACCTTCCTTCCTTCCAGAGCCATGTTGAGCCCCAGATGTTCTCCTTGGAGGTGTCGTTCGTAACACCAGGCAAAAAAATGAATTATTGATAATACCCTGCAGCCAGCCAGTGTTGTTTTCGTCGACTAAAACTACGACGAAGAATGTCCGTCGACTACCTTTTTTTCACTGATGAAAACTACGGCGGCGGTGGCTCAGGGGTAGAGTGGCTGGATGGTAACCGTAAGGTTGCCAGTTCGAATTCGAGCAAGACTCTGAACCCCTAATTGCTCCCGATGTGCTGGTTGGTGCCTTGCATGGTTTCAGCTGCCACCGGTGTATGAATGTGTGTGTATGAATGTGTGAATGTAATGCACAATCTATGTAAAGCGCCTTGGATAAAAGGCGCTATATAAATGCACCATTGTAAGTGTAAGTCATTTTACACTTGGTCGCATGCTGAAAATAGCAGTTCGTCTTTCTGCGACGCGTTGTGAGCTTGTAGATCGGCCACAAAATCAGCCACTTAATTACGCATTAAGGCACCGCCAAAATACACTTTAGTCGACTAAAATCGCATTACATTTAGTCGACTAACACTGAAACATTGCAGGTTGACTAAAATGTGACTATAAAGCTAAATTAAGTTTCATTCCAAAGACTATATGCCAAAAACAACACTGGCCGATACATAACGACGCTACCTCATTAGCACCGGTTAACGAAGGAACGGGCCGACAACCGCCACGAAGCCGCCTCGCGGAGCGAGCACATATCCATCCGCTGAGACATTATACTTGTCTGGGGATCAATTTTGCGTGCGATTAAACATGGTTAACTAATCAGGGACGACAGCGTGCGTTGAGTTATGGTCATGTGAAAATGATAGGAATTAGAATGCAGCGGGGCTTAATGTCTGAGGCCGTGATTTATCAGCGCCTGCATCGTTTGGGTGGTGAATGACAGAGGAAAGAAAGAAGTATTAACAGATGGAAAAAACATTAATGTGCGTCGCTAATGAAGCTCTGGTGGAACGACCATCACTCACTGGAGTGTTAACCTGTTTAGGCCTGACGTCGAAATAAATGATAAAAAAAGTCTTCTCAAAGATTTGTGCCACATTTTCATGATTTAAAAAAAAAATAGCAGACATATACGAGGTCGTAGCGCGCCACCGAGAGCTTGTAGATCTGCTATTTTTCAATAGCTATAAAGTGTAACATAATGCTTAGTTAAAACACCAAAACGGGTTCCCGTCCAGAATGGACCTGACGACGATTCGGATACGAATGCCTTCGAAATCCTGACAGTTTTCTGGAAAAAACTAAAAACAAAACATATTTCCATGTCAGTCGTTCTCCAACATTTCCATATCAAGAACCCCCAGAAATACATTATGTACTTGGCCATCGACCACAATCTGAAAAAATTGTTCCAGGGAGAAGTTCCCTCCAGAAGCAAAGATTTAAGTTAAAAACGTTCCCTCTGAAAGAATATATATTCAAAGATTTGCGCCACATTTTCCCGATTTTTCAAATAAATAGCAGACCTACGAGCTCGTAGCGCGGCACTCGGTGCTGCCCTACAAGCTTGCGAGCTATGAGCTTGTAGATCTGTTATTTTTCAATAGCTAAAGTATGACATAATGCTTATAGTTAAAACACCAAAAGGAGTTCCCGCCCAGAATGGGTTAATGTTGCATGTGACATGCAGTAGAAAAAGAGGGAGGTGCCACATCTATTAACGCGGGAGATGAAAGGATGACAGGGGCCCGCAGAACCTGTCAATCACGTCTGCTTGCCCAGATCAGAATCACCATTCTCATTATTAAAAGACAGTTTTAATAATGATAATGTTTTATTTGTATAGCCTGTGATGAATACAAAGTAGCTCACAGTTCAAAGAGAGGCATATGTGTGCGTGCGCGTGCTTGTGTGTGCATGCGTGTGTGTGTGTGTGTGTCACAGTGCGTGCATGCCTCTATGTATATGTAATTTGTAAGTTGATTAGCGGTATACTGTCGTTACTATGTATCGTAGCAGCATATGACGTCAGGGTATAACTGGTATAACTAGCTCTCAATGATGACGTAATAAAGACAGTGTCGTCTCTACAGGGGGGCATTGGGGGGCATTGCCCCCCCCCCAGATTGGATTTTGTGCCCCTCCAGTCCAGATTGGCCAGTAGTACCCTACCCTACCAATATTTAAATGTTTTACAAATGTAAAATCTATAAGTTCTGCATGATTATTGTAAATATACATGTTCAAACTAATTGAATAGTTAATAGAAATACAAGGTAATATATGCATGCAGAAGTCATTATAATACTCAACATATTTGTATTTCTTTGTTTGTTGTTGGTGCTGCTGCATCATTGTAGCTACTTGTAGCCTTTTTCAAGCATCACTTTGTTAATAGGCGACAATTTGTTATTGGGGGTTTGAAAAATTAAGTGCCCCCTTTGCTTATGCCCCCTGCTGATTTGTGCCTGGAGACGGCACTGAATAAATATGTGGATTAAAGGACCCAATGCCAGGGTGTATAATTGGTTTTCGATGGTGACGTAATGACGATATGTTTTAGTGTCGGGAGGATTAAAGGTAATGCTCCTATATGTATTCATGTATACATGTATGTAATCTGACACCACTGCCATATCAAGCACAAGCTATAGTCATTACGTCATACGCCGGCTGGCACGACTCACACGCATCAAACATCGCCCTGGACGAAAACTATTACTTGCGCGCTCTGCTTGCACAAGTAATAATAATAATAATAATAATGATCTCATGGCCACACATCTATCTATCTATCCCTGCAGATGAGAAAAAGCAGAGTTCAAACGAGGCACACCGACCGCATAACATAAGACTCCTTCTCCTTGTTAGCGGCGGTTTTGTCTTTCTAGTTTTTAACCCATTTTGGGGCGGGAACCCCTTTTGGTGTTAGCATTATGCTATGCTTTAGCTATTTAAAAATAGCAGATCTACAAGCTCGTAGCGCGCCACCGAGTGGCGCGCTACGAGCTTGTATAGACCTGCTATCTTTGAAAAATCTAAGAACGACTGACATGGAAACATCGATTTTTCAGAAAACTGTCAGGATGTATAAGAAGACATTTTTTAGAATCTGATCTCAGGTCAAAATGGGATAATTATTTTCTCTCTCTCTGTATGAGAGCCCAGAGAATAAGACGTTGTCCCTCTCTTGTCTTCTCTACTCTGGGCTGGCAGGCGTTCTGTCAGCCTCGTCGTGGTGGTGGTCATGGTCTCTCTCTCTCTTCATGTCTCATTTGAAGAGTGAACAAAGGCTCTGTTTCAGGAGGCCGTATCATTACTCGACAGCCTCTGTGCGGACGGACGTGCACCGTATAACCCATCTAGACCTATCAATGTCTTCTAAATACTGACAGTTTTAGGGGGGGGAAATACCCCTATGTTTCTATATAATATGTCAGTCGTTCTCCAGATATTTTCATGTCAAGGACACGCCCCAAAAAATATATGTGTAATTGGCCGCCGGATCCCCGCCACCCCCATGAGAAGCAAAGATTTGAGTTAAAAATGTGCGCTCCGAAAGAATATATCTATTCAAAGGTTTGCACCGTCATTTTCACGATTTTTCAAAAAAAAGAATAACAGATCTACAAGCTCGTAGCGCGGTGCTTGTAGATCTGCTATGTTTCACAATAGCTTAAAGTATAACATAATGCTTGAAACACCGAAAGGGGGTTCTCCTCCCCGCCCAGAATGGGATAAACATGTGGATCAGACGGTCACCTGTGAAGCTTCGTCTTGTGCGACACACGACGTGCGTTTGAAAGTGCGTGTGCATAAAGCTTGTTAATCCATTTTGGGCTGGAACCCCTTTTGCATTATGTTGCACTTTATTGAAATAGCAGACCTACAAGCTCGTAGCGCGGCACCGAGTGCCGCGCTATGAGCTTGTAGATCTGCTATTTTTGAAAATTCGTGAAAATGTTGGAGCAAATCTTTGAATATATATATATTCCTTCAGAGCAAACGTTTTAAACTCAAATCTTTGCTTCTGAGGGGTACCTGGAAAAACATATTTTCAGATGGGGGTCGGCGGGCCAATTATTACATATCATTTTATGGGGGTCCTTGACATGAAATATTGAACACCACTGACAGAAACATCTCCTTGAACACTCAGTGAACACCACTTACATAGAAACATGAGGTTTTGCAGAAAACTGTCAGGATTTAGAAGCCTTTCTTTGAAAATTTCAGTCAGGCCTAAATGGGTTTAAGCATCTGTACCTGCAGGGAATGAACTCGCCGGCTTTCACTGAAGTCTGTTTTCTCTCGCTCTTTGTTGGCGCACGGGCGCACGCCACGCAATGAGGCTTTTGCGAGGCAATTGCTTATACAGACCAATTGTTCTCCTTTTGCAAACAAAAGTTTTCATCAAAGCCGCGGCGGCGGCTGGTTCTTTTTATCGTGTTGAATAATTGACATTTTCACGCTGCTAGCCTGCAGACAGAGTGGCAATAAGGAGGCACATTTGGGGCAGATGAAAAAAAGCCAGCGACTAATTGAAGCCACATCAAGAAGAGTTTGGTCAAAAAGGTTGTCCTTTATGGGGTGGTGTTTGGTGGGTTGGGAGGGAGGGGGATTATGTTTAGTTTGAGGGCTTATAGTGCATTGTTGCCACAAAATATTGTTGTCTGATTAACGTGAAGTGTTTATATTGGTTTTGGAGCTCAATACAACGACAGGAACACGAGGGCACTAGGGCAGGACGAACTGAAGGCAGATATTCAGCCCTCGCTGTGTCTCTGTGGCGTGAGAAGAGGCTGGATTAGAGTAAATATTTGTCTCTCTGTTCGAGAGGCACAGCACGATGTTCAAAAATGTTACCCAGGGACCTTAGGTGAGTGGATTTGGCAGCTGGGCACTCCACAAACACTACAGTCCAGTTTAACCCATTTTGACCTGAGATCATATTCTAAAAATGTCCTAATTTGTTTGTTTCTATGTCAGTGGTGGTGCTCAACCTTTTTCATGTCAAGGACCTCCAAAATGATCTCTATTGGGCCACGGACCCCCATCTCAAAATATGTAGTTCCAGGGACCCCCCCCCCCCCCCCCAGAAGCAAATATTTTAGTTAAAAATGTTCGCTCTGAAATATATATTCAATGATTTGCGCCACATTTTAACGATTTAAAATAGCAGACTATGAGCTTGTAGATCTGCTATTTTTCAATATGCTAAAGCATAACATAATGCTATAACACCAAAAGGGGTTCCCGGCCAAAATGGATTAACAAACACAGTCCGTGCAGTTTAATGCTCCTATATGGAGCACATTCACATTCTTCTCGTATTTCTACTGTTTCGGTGTGTGTGCTCAGCCTTGATTTATGTATCGTGTATTATACTGCAGCAGCATTATTTGAATAATCTCTCTCGCTCGTATGTCGTGATGTGCGCCGTGCCTGTACGGTACGTACAGTACGCGGTGATCATCTGCATGTAGATCAGAGACCCTGTTTGACTTGGCAAAAAGGCACCGTGCGCTGAATATACAGTACGGTCAGCAGGAGGAAATGAGCCCTATTGTTGTCATGAAAATATATAACAGATCTACAAACGCTTTGCATCGCACAACTCTCTAGAGAGAGAGAGGAGAGAGAGAGAGGAGAGAGAGAGGACAGACAGACAGATGGGGGAGAGAGGAAGAGAGAGAGAGAGAGAGAGAGAGAGAGAGGAGGGAGATAGAGAGAGAGAGAGAGAGAGATGAGAGAGAGGAGAGAGAGGAGGGAGATAGAGAGAGAGAGAGAGCGGGGGAGGAGAGAATAGGGAGAGAGAGAGAGAGAGGAGAGACGACAGACAGACGGGGGAGAGAGAGAGAGAGAGAGAGGGTGGAGAGCAGCGTAGTGTGGATGTGCACGCCTATTGCTATATAGGGGGCGGCGGTGCTCAGGGGTAGAGTGCCTGGATGGGAACCGCAAGGTTGCCAGTTCGAACCCGGGCTCCCCCAGAGTTACTGTCGAAGTGTCCTTGAGCAAGACACTGAACCCCTGATTGCTCCCGATGTGCTAGTTGGTGCCTTGCATGGTTTCCGCTGCCATCGGTGTGTGAATGGGTGAATGTAATGCACAATCTATGTAAAGCGCCTTGGATAAAGGCGCTATATAAATGCACCATTTACCATTTATATACTGTAGATGTGAGGACCGCACACACACACACACACACACACACACACACACACACACACACACACGCACACGCACACGCACACACACACACACACACACACACAGGGTCTCCTCCCAGTGGGACGTGCGTCGAGGACCTCCCTAGGGAGGCCCCCCGAGAGGCATCCTAACCAGATGCCCGAACCAAGCTTGTAGGTCTGCTATTTTTGAAAAATCGAAGAGCGACTGACATTTTTAGAATCTGATCTCAGGTCAGAATGGGTCAATCAGACCAGTGTGTGTCCAGTGGAAACCTCGTATGAATCTGATCTCAGGTCAGAATGGGTTATACAGTATAGATTGGAGTGTGATTCAGCAGTGGAGCCGCAGCACTTCAGCCACAGCAGAGCTTTATTCACTCCTTCAACCTCCACAGAGTCCACACTGCATATTTATGTCAGTGGGAAAACGGAGCGGGGCTGAGAGGAGTTCTATATCCAGGCATCTGCGCTTGGATTTAGCCCATTTTCACCTGAGAAAAAAGCTATGTTTCTATGTCCGTCGTTCCTCGATAATAATAAAAAAATCACACACGTGTGAACTGAGTGGTGCAATTCCCCCCCCCCCCCCCCCTCTCTCTCTCTCTCTCTCATTAGAGACACAGCACTACCCCTCTCTCTGTTTCTGGCGCCCCCTACTGCTATTAATAAGTCACATACTCGTGCTCATACAGGTACACAAACAAACAGGTACACAAACAGGTACACGGACATTGCTGGTTGTAGGAGTGGTTGCACCACTCAAAAATAGCAGACCTACAAGCTCATAGCGTGCCACTCGGTGGCGATGCTATGAGCTTGTAGATCTGCTATTTTTCAATAGCTAAAGCATAACATAATGCTATAACAGCAAAAAGGGGTTCCCGCACAAAATGGGTTACAACAAAGCTATTGTTTTGAATCAGACATAGAAACGTTATTGACGTTTAGGTATATCCAGCCGAACCAGAGGCTATATTTTACTTTCCGGATGTAAATGCCGTTGGATGCGAGAGAGCCCTTTAAAGAATGTAATGTTGAACCCTCACATCCTCCATTCCGAGGCGAATAATTTCACCGATAATTATTGCAAATCGACGAGCTCACAACGCATTGTGGCACGGCACATTGTGTTCATTATACCCCTCCATCAACTGCTTTTCATTTGAAGTAAGGAAACAAATCATTAACCAAGTACTACTCCCCATTATAGATTACGCTGACATAGTCTATCAGAATACCACAGAAACCATTCTCAAACCTCTAAATGTACTAAATAACTCACTATGCCGATTTGTACTGAGATGCCCCATACCAAACACCCCACTGTTCCTTATACAGCTCAATTGACTGGCTGCAGCCTAAGGCAAGAAGACAACTTCACTGGTACCAATTCCTATTCAAATGTGTGCACCTCAACTGCCCTCCATACCTGAGGGTGTCTGGTACTATATACATCCCCATACCCACTTAGAAATACTCAACATCCCTACTTTGCTATTCCCAGAGGAATATTCTCTGAATCCGGACGCAGGTCATTCCATTACAAAGGCCCATTTGACTGGAACAACCTTCCCCTTTCTCTCAGATCTGTGACCTCTCCCGGCCGCTTCAGGACTTCTCTGTATTCACACCTCAAAACAACCTGTTCAACCTGTTCATGCTACTAACACTGCCCGTACTGCTGTTTACCTCTGACCCCTGTTTCAAATCACTGTACTGTACTAGTCTCAATATGCTTGTCCAAGAAGAGTTGGGGGATGGGGGAGTGGGTGGGAGAGAATGAGCAAGCAAACTATCTGTACATGTCTGTATTGTCTATTGCCCACTGTCTATTTGTGTAACTGCACTGTACTGTATGTAATGTTTTTCCCTGTATACGGGACCCCCTCTAAAATAATAGGAATAAAACAAGAACATCTCAATCAAAGATAAACCAACAATGAAATAAGAAACAGAGCAGCAAAGACATTACCTATAAATAAAAAAAAGATTGAAGCAATCACTGGAGCGAACCAAAATATTTGCAGTATACAAATGAGTTTTTAGTAGCTTCTTAAAGATCTCAACAGACTCAGTATTTCTCAAGTAGAGTGGTAATTCATTCCACAGCGTAGGGGCAACAAATGATATGCATGTGTTGAGAGAAAACGCTCTTTAATTTTTTTGTCACAATGTTCAATTATTGCTGATTTTATGGTTACAGATAATAGGCTAAAACGGTCAGTCTGAATACATGATTCTGATTGGCTGGTTTTTGATTGGACCATGCACTAAATCTCACGACACACATGTGCGTTATTTCATCCCACGGTGCCGTAGCTGAATTGGTAGCGCTCGATGAATACCGGAAGACTCGCCCCGGGGCAAGGCTTGCCCGTTTTTCCTCCCGGAATTGTCACCAGTGAGGGGGATGACTTTGTAATGTGCTATTGGCTGTTTGTATTATTTTTGGAAAAATATAAAAAGATACTCCTGTAGAAAGGCTATAGTATTTTACTTATATTGACCCCATAAACAATTTAGTATTATTTAGTATTATGTAAGGTTTTGCACACTCAAATGGTACCTCGTCAGATAATCCCCACATAGCCTACAACAACTTCTGTGAACAGACTTCAATGTAGTAGCTTTTCATAAATTATATTTGTACTTAGGCTGTTCTGCTGTCATGAAAGTGAATAGTTAGAGAAGTCCAGCCGTCTGCTATCCAGCCTCTCCCACCAACCCCTCACTGGGGGACAATTCCGGGAGGAAAACAGAAACGGGGCGAGTCTTCTTGTTACCCGCTTGAATACCTTACCAACCCTGGCCGCACACAGAATGAGCGTAGCCTGGACTGAGGTCACATATGGGGCGCAGCTGGAATATTAACCACTGAAGAGAGGAGGACGGCGTTAGCCTATAGGTTGATCCTCCTCCTCCATGACAACATGTAAACCGCCACGGTTGGATTGATATAAATAGCTTAATTTATTAGCTGTTAAACAGTGAACAGATGAGTAAATAACTCGATCCATGCCCGCATGATGGATCATGCGGCAAATAGAGCTATACCAATAATATTGAATATAGCCTGCCGCTGCAACATGGTGCTGATTGTTTGATTGAATAGCACTTTATTAAGAGTTTGCAACTTTGCACGAACAGTCCCAAAGTAGCCTATATACAGCTGCCCCGGTCCACCCTGTGTGGATTAGATATTGCCAATGCAGAATTGCCCGATGTCAAATCAATCATCAATGCTGGTAAGACTGCACGAGTGTTTGTGTGAGTGTGTGTCTGTGCGTGTGTGCGTTCGTGTTATACTATCAGCATAGTAGTACTCTATAGATATAAAATAGTAATTTACAAGACACAGTATGGTATAATATCTAAACATAACAGTCAGGCAAGGCAAGCTGTACATCATAACAATAACATGCTCGGTGTCGGCCCGGGTCGAATACATTACACAGTACACATTACACAGTATTAATAATTAAGATCGGCCTCTTTTCATGAACTGCACGACAGAGATTTTACACATTTACAGCAGGCTATTGAACTGGGTATACTGTACGTTATTATATGTTTTTTTTAACAGATCAGCGAGGATTTATCAAATGGACGCTAGCCTGTGTTTGCTTCACTAAACATTACTTCATCATCAAGCCAGAGTTTATTAGAGATCTATATCAGTGATTATTGCCTCGTAACGTACCATGACTGGCCTCGTAATGTTTCATAAAGCATTAAGGCATATTTTATGACGCAATTATGAATCTTAGAGTATGCTTACAATGCACTTGCAGATACAGACTTATGATTTCTCACACACTATTCAGAGGAAAGCGTTATCAAATAATATGAAAAAAAATGTGTGCAATTTCCACTCTGGGAAAACACTCATCTGGCAGTTTCAAAACCTTTCCACCCCTGGTTATTTTAAAGTGCAACACATTCCAGTGCCACACAAGGACTGCCAGGGTTGTGCGATATCCACTTTTATAAAGCCACGTACGGAAAATACAGAAATACGAGTGGAAATATTGAAGTCGTTCAGCGGGGGCAATTGGAACTCAGACTCCAACACAGCATGACTGAGAGAGCTTCATCCAATCCAGGTCCTGCTTTTCTCCCTTAAAGTACCGGTACATTAAGCCTCCCGTCCCCCTTCCACAAACAAATAAAGCTCTTTGTTCTGAAGCAATCCTATAGAGTGTTTATTTGGTAACAGGCGGTCTCTGCTCTGCAGCACTTTTAGTAAACACAAAATACATTTTACTGGCAGGGGAGGATTATCCAACGGGCCTGTTGGGCCTGAGCTAGGGGGGGCCCTGAGCTAGGGAGGTGCCCTGAGCTAGGGGGGCCCCTGAGTTAGGGGGGCCCCTGAGCTAGGGGGGGGCCCTGAGCTAGTGGGGCCCCTGGGCTACCACGTGACCGCGAGGAGACTCAAGCTCAGGGGACCCCCAACAAAGCGCTAACGGTGAATAACAGCGACTAAGCAAGCCTATATTGTAGCGGCCTGAAGCTATGGCTGCAGCCAATAGGACTGTTTTGGGGGTGGGACTTCGAGGCCTGGGGAGTGAGTGACGGGGGTCCGTCCTATGTGGAGGCTCTGTGTGTGTATAGTTATGTTGAGAGCGCACGACTAACTATGAGGAGCATAAATGCATGTTGTTACATGAGTGTTCTTTGGAGTAATAAAGAGAGATCTTAATCATTGTTAACTATACGTCTCTGCCTCTGGTTCCTGGGATCGTTACAATATGTAACTTAAATCACACATAATTATAGCAGTTTAAATGTGGCCTATAGCAGCACAAACAAACATAAGTAACTTGCATCAAACTTAAGCAATAAAATAAACTGCAATGCAGAAACACTTACCGCACCATGCAGTGGCATTCCCCTCGATGGCTCCACAGGTTTCGCTCTTCCCAGCTCCAATGTTTGGACAGTCTTTGAGTTGTTCTGCTGCTCTCTCCTTGCCAGTGTTGTTTTCGTCGACTACCTATTTTCACTGACAAAAACAAATGGAAACTAAATGAAAACTAAGCTACGATGACTAAAACTAAGACTAAATATACTGACGATTTCGTCGACAAATATAAACTAGACTAAAATGTTAGGAAGGGACTAGTGAACAAGATATCCACTATAAGTCATTTTACACTTGGTTGCATGCTGAAAATAGCTGATTGTGAGCTTGTAGGTCGGCTATTTTCAGCAAGTGTAAAAACACGACGGCATCAAGGCCCACAAAAACACATTTTTGTCGACTAAATCACCTGTAGATTTAGTCGACTAAAATCTTATGACATTTAGTCTAAACTAAAACTAGACTTAACACTAAGACATTCCAGGTGAATAAAATGTGACTAAAACTAAATGAAGTTTCAGTCCAAAGACTACGACTAAACTAAAATAGGAATTTGCTGCCAAAAACAACACTGCTCCTTGCAGTGTTCTCCACTGCTGCTGCCTTTCATACTGAAACAAACACTTCCTGCTTTCTGTGCCTCTCCTCCTCCAATCAGTGATTGCCACCAGGTGCTGACTCGTGATCAGTGATGGACAGAGATAATTGACACCAATGATGATTGATTCCAATTATAGGCAAATTAGGGGTTTTGACAGCACACACACACACGGTCCTTGACACTGTTATTAACAATGGGCTGATTCATTTGTGTCAATAAAAAGAACCCCAAAAGTCCTAAACCATATACGGTACATTTTGGGTAAAACCTAGCCTGGGTAAACCCCTCCCCCCTCGTCAGATTATGTTGTCCAGCAGGGGGAGTGGGTTTACCCAGGCTAGGTAAAACCCTCAGTTTGCATGTATTTGGCTTGTTTGGCCTTTTTGCATGACGGTGGCCCAGGGGCCCATTATTTCTGGATCCGCCGGTTTACTGGTGGGTCACCGATTTCATCCTATCAGGAGAGAGTATATATGTATCGGCTTCAATTTGACAGTCTTTGTTTTTGTCACTTCCAATTTCACTTGTTTAAAATCCTGAATGATAAAATTGGCATCCCCCCCTTTAACACATTTAGCGCTGTCATTTATTGAAAAATTAGGACCTAAAACTCACGCCAGCATTTTCTTTAATTTGAGCTCCACATGCAGCCGTCAAAGCATTAGCTGATTACATTCAGATATTATGTATTGTAGGCTATGACACCACAACGTTTTATGAGTCATTTTTTCCTCAATGACTTTTAAATGAGCGAAATGTTCTCTTCATGCACATCCACTGCACTCTGTTTCAGGCGGAATATAATGACACATAAAACAATAAAACAACCGTCTCTTGCTAATGCAGTGCCACAGTTTTTTAGGAGCCATAGAAAGTGTACTTTAATTTCACTCGATGGTTGTTCCTGTCACGTCGTATCGAAGGGGGGAAAACAAACGAGTATATCCCATTTTGGGCTGGAACCCCTTTTGGTGTTAGCATTACGCTATACTTTAGCTATTGAAAAATAGCAGATCTACAAGCTCATAGCGCGCCACCGAGTGGCGCGCTACGAGCTTGTAGGTCTGCTATTTTTTTTAAACTGTCAGAATTTAGAAGACATTTTTAGAATCTGATCTCAGGTCAAAATGCGTTAAAGAACCACCATTCTTCTGTGCGTTAGAATCTGATCTCAGGTCAGAATGGGATATAGTGCGTCTGTCTTGGCACTCATGGGCGTGGAAGAGAAATTAAGCATTCAGCAAACGGAGTATATTTAAATGTCCCCCATTTCTTATAACTCCTGCAAACAAAACGAGAGAGACTTGAGGGTACGATTAGTGTGATTATACCTACTGTAATGATGATGAGTGGAGGGAAGAAGTATGTCAGATTAAAGCTGAACAATGTCTGTCTGTCTGTCTGTCTGTCTGTCTGTCTGCCTGCCTGCCTGCCTGCCTGCCTGCCTGCCTGCCTGCCTGCCTGCCTGCCTGCCTGCCTGCCTGTCTGTCTGTCTGTCTGCCTGTCTGCCTGTCTGTCTGTGAAAAGTGGGAGCGATTGGTGCAGGCGGTGAGGAGATACGGCAGTGTTTCTGACATTCAGACATTGAGTTAATTACAGTATGATGATATGATATAATTATGCCCATGTGATGACCACCGATATGCTCTAAAAGTGTGAAAAAAAATAGTATTTTTCATTTTCCCTACGGCCTACGTCTTTAACTTTCCTTCCACTGCAGATATTGCGGTGGCTGAAGATATGCTGGAAGGTTAAAAGGATTAAGAGAGTCATGGTTGGTTTGTTGCATGCTGAATCTGGAGTGCAACACAATGTAAATCCTCAACGTTTAGCCACGAGTGTACAGTACACACTGGAGCCGTTTCACACAGAACCAAACCCTCGAGCATATACTGTACTTACTGTTTAGCTATGGTACTGTACACACGTATACGCACATCACACTTCAGTAACATGATCTACACATCCTACTACACATGTATGTGTGTATGTGTGTGTGTGTGTGGGGTGCAGGTCTTTTTTCCGACAGCATATTGATCCGAAACCTCAATCCTAAGCTAACCCTAACCGCAAGCACGGGAGCAGCGCATGTCGGACCATCGCTTTTTCGCATCGCAGCGAATGTCCCCCCGCTGCGGATCGGATCGTTGCCCCGTCGGCTAGAATGCTGTCGGAAAAAAGGCCGCCTCCCGTGTGTGTGTGTGTGTGTGTGTGTGTGTGTGTGTGTGTACACGTCTGGAAATCCACATAACTCGAGTACCGTTTGACCTTTGCCCCTGCACTGACTTCAAACTTTCTGAAACTGACCCGCCAGGTCGCCTCAACCTTTCATTGACCTCCAAAAACATGGATGTTTTTGTATGATCACCATTATTATTATTATCTGAGCTCAATCTGTGATCATTCATTTATCTCGCCCCAATCTGGCCCTATAGGCAGTGGAACTGTTTTAATCAGTCCACTTTTCACAGTCAGTTTGAACTCTTCAGACGCAGACAGGCAGACACAGACAGACAGACAGGCAGACAGGCAGGCAGGCAGGCAGGAGAGGCAGACAAGACAGACAAGACAGACAGACAGACAGACAGACACAATGCATGAGGACATTAACGTATAGCGTAGCCTATACTGTATTGTGCAAATACAGACAAAAATAACCCCACAGGAGCGTCGCGACCAAAATGATGATCATTACCATTAGAATGAATTACCATACAGTAGGCGAGACACCGCTGGGTGTCAAGTCCTCAGTTCACACAGGTGTGATTTTAAATTTATTTCGACGTCAGGCCTAAATGGTATAAGCTCCCAGACAGGCAGAGATGGGTTTGGTACAGTGGCGATGGTGGTGATGAGGGGGGGGGGGGGGGGTGGAGGGGAGGATTCCTTGGATATTTGAATATATAAATCCCCCCCCCCCCCCCCCCCTCCCTCCTCCATAACCATAACTCACATCGACATCTTGAGACGTTGCTGCACAACACTCTGTTTGATATGTCAGATGTGTGAGCGGAGCGGAGAGCAGATGCTTCTCCGTAGAGCTGCAGTCAAAGCCCTGCTTCTTCCCGTGTGACTCTGTGCGCGGCAGGCACACGAGAACACGTCTTCATGGGCCAGTTATCGAAAATGAAATGCATTTTGTTTTTTACTGTCCATTCTACTAACTCCATTAGGGAGAGACTTTTTAATAAGATAGACCCAAACCATGAATTTGTATGGTTGGAGGACTTCGGGAGACTGAAGCGCCTGTTTCAAAAGTACACCTTTTCATTTGCCTCATTCCTTGAAAAGGCCTGGTCAATGAGGAGGAGGAGGGCCATTTACATGTAAAATGGCCTTGTTATGATTATTTTCGTTTAGTTTTCTTTTTTTTTTGTTCGAATAATGTACACATATGTATGAACAGGAAGGACTGTTCCTGTTCCCCCAAATGTGCCGCGTGAGTTATGGTATTCTGTATTCTGTGAAATGTGTCATATAATCCCATATGGGATGGGCCAAAGTGGCATGACACGAAAATAAAAAAATCATTCATTCATTCATTCATTCATACTGTATAGGGCCTGGTTCATATAGGCCTGTCGCCACCACGGTGTCGCTACGCACGGCAGAAAATAGCCACCGTACGTACAAGCTCACAGGGGGGGGGGGCATACGTACGTTATAGTCCGACGTACAGTACCAACGGACATACTGTACGTGGCCGGGTAAGACTCACCCGTGGTGTGAGGTTTGTTGGTCGACTATTTTCGGAGAACACATTTTTGGCTTCGAGAAAAGCAGTGGCGTCGCGAGAGGAGGAGGGGCTTAAAGGAGAATTCCATACTAAAAGGCTTTCTTACCTTTCTTTGTAGTTGTTACGTCCCCATCAAAGAGGTCCAGGTGTTATTTTGTGCAAAAGCTCCTTATTGGCTATTTCCCCTACCATAAGCCCATAAATGAATTGCATTGAATTGAATGGGATGTATGGGGTGTTGTGCTAATTCGCTTATTTCCATCGCTCAAAATTATAATTTTTTTGTATATATCCTCTCTTCATAATGTAAATAATAACCCAGGCGGCACACTTTACTACTTATTTCGATGGAAATAAGCGAATTAGCACAACACCCCATACATCCCATTCAATTCAATGCAATACATTGATGGCTTATGGTAGGGGAAATAGCCAATAAGGAGCTTTTGCACAAAATAACACCTGGACCTCTTTGATGGGGACGTAACAACTACAAAGAAAGGTAAGAAAGCCTTTTAGTATGGAATTCTCCTTTAAGGGTCTTGGTTTTTTGGTCATATTTTTGTCATCAGAAAAGTTCTATAGTTTTAGCTTAGTTTTTGTCGGCGATTTTTACACACACACACACACACAAAGAAAATGGCGGGCATTGATGGCGTTGTAATGGCTGATGTTGCTCACAGCGCGGCACACTGCGACAGGTCTATGATGAACCAGGCCCTAACTACAGTAACACTGCGACAGGTCTATGATGAACCAGGCCCTAACTACAGTAACACTGCGACAGGTCTATGATGAACCAGGCCCTAACTACAGTAACTCGCCAATGGTTTCGCTGGTTAAGAACACAAAGCACTAGTTGCTACTGTACACCACTAGTTACTACTGTACATCACACCGGGCAGCACACCCCCCCGCGTCTCCGCCTCATACGCACGCACGCACGCACACACAATTTTGGTATGGAATGAAAATAATATAATAATTATAGGCCTGCATCACTTTGGCTATAGAACACTGAATTATGAAAAGGACCGCAATGGGAGAAAGCCAGCCGCTGGCTCCCATTGGTTGATGAGAAACATTTACAAAATAATGATTGTTATTATTATGCTTAATTACATCGCTTTGGCTAAAACACTGAATCCCGCTGATAAAGTAGGCTTTGTACATAAATAACTACAGGCATTCATTCACTAACTACAGACATTAATATAGCCGAACTCATAGGATTGGATTGTACACAATTATAGCCTGCATTTAACAAACAAGCTTGATTGACATTTGTAAATAGATGTCAATACAAAAACTGAGTATAGGCTATGAATCTTTTTGCAGTCAACTTTTAACAACAACAACAACAACAACAAACTTTCCCAGCATGCACCTCACTGAATGACATAGCAGTCGCCTCGGTTCACCCTGAAGCTTTGCTCCGCGTTATCACCGGAAAACTAAATTATGCCAGAGATTGTTTTTCCAAATTACACTGATTCACCGACTCCAGCAATTCTGTTCATAATAACACCTTAACCCATTCTGAACGGGGAAGCCCTTTTGGTGTTATATTATAGGGCGTACTATTGAAAAATAGCGGATCTACAAGCTCACATAGCTCGGCAACGAGTGCCGTGCTACGAGCTTGTATGTCTGCTATTCTTTTTTAATCACGAAAATGCGGCACAAATCTTTGAATATATATATAATATTCTCTCAGAGCGAACGTTTTTAACTCAAATCTTTGCTTCTGGGGGGGGGAGTTTCCTGGAATAGAATATTTTCAGATGGGGTCCTTGAAATATTGAGAACCACTGATACAGAAACATGAGGTATTTCAGAAAACTGTCAGAATTTAGAAGACTTTTCTTTTTTTCTCGACGTCAGGCCTAAATGGGTTAAGGCCTATATTTAACCCATTCTGACCTGAGATCAGATTCATACGAGGTTTCCACTGGACACACACTCGTCTGATTAACCGATTCTGACCGGAGATCAGATTAAAAAAATGTCAGTCGTTCTTCGATTTTTCAAAAATAGCAGACCTACAAGCTCGTAGCGCGCCACTCGGTGGCGCGCTATGAGCTTGTAGATCTGCTATTTTTCAATAGATAAAGCATAACATGATGCTAACACCAAAATGGGTTCCCGTTCAGAATGGGTTAAGAGAATATAAAAAAAACTAATATTTACATAAACGGTGCGCTCTCATTTAAATACATAATGAGGACATAGGCAGGTTTTTTCCCCACCTCCCTCAAAGTGTAGATTCCAGTGAAGCTGGGAGGGGTTTATATGAGCTCACTTTAATGCTCCCTTTAATAACACAATACAGATGGGACGCCTTTACCGCTGTAATCAGACACATGTAGGGCCCTGGAATGGGTCACGGCGCGCCTGTGTTTCTGTGTGTCCGTGTGTGTGTGTGTGTGTGTGTCTGTGTGTGTGTCTGTGTGTGTGTGAGTGTGTGTGTGTGTGTGAGTGTGTGTGTGCGCGTGTGTGTGAGTGTGCGTGCGTCTGTGTCACTGCATGTGTTTGCAGAAACTGTCGGTGAAATGTGCGGCCTCTAACCCGGTGGAATTCCCCTCAGAAAACAAAGAGAAGCACCACATCGCTGCTATTGTTCTCTCCCTGACCTGTCGGTCGGTGGAACTCTGCAGTCTCAAGACAAGAAGAAAACCTTATATCTGTTCCTTCAAGGGAAGCTCATGCTTCTTGTTCACATTCCCCTCATTTCGGGGCTTGGGACAGTGGGGGAGCTGGGGGGGGGTTGGAGCAGGCACGTGAAGAGAGTGGTAGAGAGGCAAGGGGCTGAAATCGCATAAAGAGGGCACTTTTGGCCCCAAAATAGCGAAAATAGCAGATCTACAAGCTCTCAACGTGTCGCACTCCGACGCCTTGTGAGCTTGTAGATCTGCTATCAGCTATTTTAGGGGCGCAACCCTGCACTCTTTTTAGCTAGTGGAGATGCTCATGGTGTAACGACAGGGATTTATAAACAAATTAGTTCAGGAGAAAAAAAAAAAGCAATTCTCCTGAATGTTTCCTTCTGTTAAATGGCATGGAAAGGAGAAGAGGAGGGCCTTCATTTGCCATTCTTCTCCACACAGACAAACTTCCTATAACAGCCCAAACAGAACAGTATATTTGACAAGTTGTTTGGCTTTGCTTTTTGTCATGCCAGCTATTCTTATAGGCCACTCATGGTCAGTTTATGCACATAATAGCCCTGCAGGCTTCTGAATATTCAGAAGCTTCAGATATGTAGATGGCAAATCTACAGCGATACCCATGGTTTGTTATACTTCCAAGTAATGGTTGATACTTAGAATGTTTATCTTGCAATGCCTGGTCCATGTACAGTACAGATCAAAGACACAGCCCACCTCCAGAACCAGGACCTCCTTGTGACTGGTGTCAACAAAGACAACATCAGGTGTATTCGGGATGTTAGCAAAGACATCGCATCATCCGCATGCACAGCTAAACCAATCTGGTAACACTACACTACACACACACACACACACACACACCACTGTTCTGTCCTTCTCCTTCATTTGTCTCTCCCTCACTTTCTGTTGTAGTTCAGCTTCCTCTCTCTCTCACACACACACACACACACACACACACACACACACACACACACACACACACACACACACACACACACACACACACACACACACACACACACACACACACACACACACACACACACACACACACACACAAAACAAGAGGTGCTTGAAACTCTAAACTATATACCTGTGAGTGAGCTCACTGCTCGGGCTCCAGGGTTACACAAAAGGAGAGAAAAAAAGAAAAGGGGGGAGGAAGGCCGTACGAGAGTAGGCCTACACACACACACACACACACACACACACACACACACACACACACACACACACACACACACACACACACTCCGGAGGTTGCTGCATGCACGTCTATAGGAGCAGGAGGAGTAGGGGAGAGAGAGAGAGAGAGAGAGAGAGAGAGAGGGGTTGAGTTACAAGCGTCGGGGAGGGAAGGAGAGGGGACGCGGCGGAGGTGTTGATCTGGGCTGCAGGGTAGCACCGGGCCGAGGCTCTGTCTCTCTGTCTCTCTCTCTCTCTCTTGCGTGGTTGCAGCTCTTGGAAAATCGAAGAACGACTGACATTTCTTTAGAATCTGATCTCAGGTCAGAATGGGTTAATCAGACCAGTGTGTGTCCAAGTGGAAACCTCGTATGAATCTGATCTCAGGTCAGAATGGGTTAAAGCTTTCCAGGAGGTGGGATAGAGAGAGAGAGAGAGAGAGGCGTGAACGACGGGTGACATGCAGTGACAGCGCCAGAACGGAACTCTCAGGAACTCTCAGGAGCTCTCTGGGACTCTCTGGGACTCTCAGGAGCGCTCAGGACTCAGGGCTTTGATCATCACCCAACACCTCTCTGAAGGTATATACGGTAAATGCGTGGCTTTCCTATATACTGTATAATTGCCATGTTGCAGAAGTTGACCTGTAGTGTTGCCCAGTGTCATGTTGAGCCCTGCAAGGCGTTCTAATAGCCCTCTGTGTGGGCATGTTGACAAGAAAGCCAGCGGAGGCTATTTCATGTGTGGGGTTTCTCTTCTCTTCATGTATAGCATATAATTCAGGACAGGGGAAACCTCCTTTTGGTGTTTTAAAGCATTATGTTATATACTTTAGCTGTTGAAAAATAGCAGATCTACAAGCTCGTAGGTGTCGCGCTACGAGCTTGTAGATCTGCTGTTTTTGAAACATAGTGAAAATGTGTGCAAATGTTTGAATATATATGATTCTATCCCGCAGTGAACACTTTTAACTAAAATCTTTGCCTCTGATGGGGGGGGGGGGGGTCCCTGGAACAACATATTTTCAGATGGGGGTCGCCGGGTCGGCGACCAATTTCATATAATTGTTGGGGTCCTTGACATGAAATAGTTTGAAAACCACTGATATAGGCCTAGAAACATATAGGTTTTTCACAAAACTGTCATGATTTAGAAGACATTTAGTAGAATCAGTAAAACAAAGTCCAGAATTGAATATGTTATACTTGAGTAAAAATAGCAAAATGTTCTAAAAGTACAGAGTTCTCTTTATGCAGAATGAGATTTATTTCAGGTTTTTTAAAATGTATGAAATCATTTGGGAAAATAAGCAGATCTACAAGCTCACAATAAAGTGCCACATTATATTATTATTATATACAAAATATTTTCAGATGGGGGTCAGCGGCCAATTACATATAATTTTTGGGGGTCCTTGACATGAAATATTGAGAACCACTGATTCATTGTCATGATTTAGAAGGTTACAATCTCAACATCAGGCCTAAAATGGGATAAGCACAATGTTTGTCCCATTTAAACCTGAGGACCATTCTTCTTCTAAATCCTGACAGTTTTCTGAAAAACCTCATGTTTCTACAGTATGTCAGTCGTTCATTTTCATGTCAGTCAGTCTATCATCTTGTCATGAGAAACCCTGGGTTCCCCTGTGAGCGTTGAAACGGGAAGAGGTTTGTTTTGATAGAAAAGGAAAAGTGAGTTATTTCTTCCACAATGAGTCTACATGTTTATACATGCTGCTCTGTAACCAACTTAAGCCATTCTGAACGGGAACCCATTATGGTGTTAGCATCATGTTATGCTTTAGCTATTGAAAAATAGCAGATCTACAAGCTCATATCGCGCCACCGAGTGGCGCGCTACGAGCTTGTAGGTCTGCTATTTTTGAAAAATTCGAAGAACGACTGACATTTTTAGAATCTGATCTCAGGTCAGAATGGGTTAATCAGACCAGTCAGTGTGTGTCCAGTGGAAACCTCGTATGAATCTGATCTCAGGTCAGAATGGGTTAAGCCCTATTTTATATAATATCTCATGCTGTCGGTGGAAGGGAGACCACCTAAAGTGGTACATTTTCAGGGAAATGAAAAATATACATGCGCCTCTTTTCAGGAAATGAAGAAAACCATTTTTCCATTTTGAAAACAAAACAATATACTGCCCTCATCTAAGTTTGTATCAATGACTTCCGAGGGAAGAGAGGTGGTGGAGTTAGCTGTTTTAGCAGACAGTTTGAGCCAGCGTCCACTGGAGTTAAGAGGTTAATTTGTCCAAAGCATGTTTTACTACTTTCCATTGGTCCAATATTTTCAACGTAAAGGGTGTTTAGTAGCACTGATTTATGGAAAAATATAAATTGTGTGTGTGTGTGTGTGTGTGTGTGTGTGTGTGTGTGTGTGTGTGTGTGTGTGTGTGTGTGTGTGTGTGTGTGTGTGTGTGTGTGTGTGTGCGCGCGCGGCGCGCGTGTATTTGTGTGGCAAAGAAAAGTGAATTTACAGTATGAAGTATGAAGGCACTGTTTTTTGGAAATACTTTTTTTTGTCAAAGTACTACTATTATTATTATTATTATTGTTGTTATTGTTATTGTTATTATTATTATTATTATTATGTGGATTTTTCACCATATAACGGCATGCCCAACTATGGGGTTTAATGTGGATAAAAAGGGGTTTTGACCAGTGGGTTATGGCTTCGTCCAGTTGGCAGAGACTGCGTGGTTCTATTTACAGACATTGATTACTTAATTCAATTAGTGGGACGGGACAGGGGCTGCAAATCACCCCCCTTCACGGGGCACTGCTGCCCCGGGACAGACACTTCCTGTCACTGTTGTTTTTGGCATTTAGTTTTAATTTAGGGCCTGACGTCAAAATAAATAAAAAGGTCTTCTGAAAGAATATATATTTAAAGATTTAAGTCACATTTTTACATTCAGAATAGTCATCAATATAGCTTAAAGTTTTCATGTAGTTTCCATTTAGTTTTCCACAAACATTTTTCATCTAAGTAATGACGAAATCATCACTGATACAGACGACGTTCACAGACGACTATCTTAACTTTGGTCTTAACTTTGAAGTCAAGTTCTTAACTTTGAAGTCTGAAATCATATCTCCTTCAACGACGTGCACACACGCACACACACACACACGCACGCACACACACACACCTATGTATACACATCGACAGTGAGGCAGTGAGTGAGTGAGTGGATTACCTAATGAGAGCGAGATAAGCATGCGAGTTGATTTGCCCTCGGCAGGCTGGCTTGCCTCATGGCTCGGGAGGTCCCAGTTTACAGCAGGAGCTGAAATATGCAGGAGAGAGAGACACACACACACAGACACACACACACACACACACACACACACACACACACACGCACACGCACACAGACGCACACGTAGGAAAATGAAATGTGCGGAGTGACTTTCTGGACGCTTCCCGGGGTATATTCTCTTACACAAATGAGGCGAGACATATTGAGGCTATGCTGTGACTTTCCTCCGAAACAACTTGTGAACTGTGAACAATGCCGGGGGGGGGGGGAGAGTGTAAGGGGGGAGGGGTGAGGGAGAAATAGTTTTGCTTATCTCACCAATTCTCTCCCACTGCTTCAGTTTGGGCCCTTATCCTCTAGACCTCTGTTTAGTGGATGTGAACGGGGCCACATTAAGGTCGCCTAGAGCAGTCCAATTCTAATGAGTTGTGTATAGGTTGTTTTTTCAGTTTTTTAGTGGAGCCACACACGGCACGGCACAGTGAGAATGCATGTATCGTTGCATCGGGCTAAGGAGTGTGTGTGTGTGTGTGTGTGTGTGTGCACAGTGAGAATGCATGTTGTATCGCTGCATCGTGGCTAAAGGATCCAGAACCAATTGTAGGTCGTTACACCTCATCATCAGGTTAGAATGTATTACCTGAGAATACAAGATACTGCCCCGGGGGAGATTAAGTGGCTCCAATTCATCACGGCGCTGCCGCTGATAGCCCCCCTGGAGCAGATAAAATGGTGGCACGCAGGGGGGTGGAATTCCGCATCGTGTAATTTTAAAGCGAGTAGATTATTTCTGAGGCGTCGGCATATTATTCATCCCACCGACCTCCCACCGAGGAGGGGCCTCGATCCGAACACCCGCCCGCCGGGCCGTCAAGCCCTTCATTTCACCCAAAGAGTCGGAGAGACCAGACGACGCGTTAACCCATTCTGTACGGGAACCCGTTTTGGTGTTGGCATTATGTTATGCTTTAGCTATTTAAAAATAGCAGACCTACAAGCTCATAGCGCGCCACCGAGTGGCGCGCTATGAGCTTGTAGGTCTGCTATTTTTGAAAAATCGAAGAACGACTGACATTTTTAGAATCTGATCTCAGGTCAGAATGGGTTAATCAGACCAGTGTGTGTCCAGTGGAAACCTTGTATGAATCTGATCTCAGGTCAGAATGGGTTAAGCAGCGCCGCCGCCGCGACGACAAGCTACATTTACTTCCCCGCGAGTCTTTGCCACGCTACGGCGGTTTTCACAGAGAGAGAGAGAGAGAGTATATACTGTATAGCGGGAGCTCTCTCTCTCTCTCTCTCTCTCCAAGACGGTATATAAACACGGTGTGCTTTTTTAAAAGAATTCATTGCGTGCCGCCTTGACTCGGAGAAAAAACCTATTAGTATCGACCGGGCCGGGGGGGGGGGGGGGGGGAGTGGGTGTTATTAGACACTGTTAAGCAGTGGTGGAAAGTATTAAAGGTTTTTTCGTATATATACTTTACTGACAGTATTTCCAATTTCCAGTATACTTCTAAACTCTCATCGTGTTAGACGCACTGGTAACATGACTAAACTCACTCTAATTGGTCTGGAAGATTGGCGCTGGCAAACATGGGGTGGGGGGGGGGGGGGGGGGGGTCGCCCGTGTGTCTGCCAAAGAAACAAAACTAGAAAACAGTGGAAAAAGCCAGAGGTTCTGCCAGAAAGGTTTCAGGGCTGCGTAACGTTGCGATCTTTATTAACCCATTCTGACCTGAGATCAGATTCTATAAAAATGTCTTCTATACATCCTGACAGTTTTCTGAAAAAGCTATGTTTCTATGTCAGTCGTTCTTCTTTATTTCAAAAATAGCAGACCTATACAAGCTCATAGCGCGCCACTCGGTGGCGCGCTACGAGCTTGTATAGGTCTGCTATTTTTCAATAGCTAAAGCATAACGTAATGCTAATACCAAAAGGTCCTGCCCAAAATGGGTTAAAAGCTTATACGCCACCAATCAGCGATGGAGGCTCTGCTACCTCGATGCCAGCTAAATAATTTACCCTCTCTATTAGACTATTAGTCAGCCCCACATACCTTGGATACACATGCCAAAGGGGTTGATTTTAATGCCTGCGCTCGCTCGGCGGGAATAAACAAAATAAAATGATGCAACGACGTGTAAACAGCTCCTCATGTTTGCTCATTAAACAAGGACCGCCGCGGAAAGATATAAATGAGCTGATAATAATGCGACTAAATCAGCACAACGATATACGTATGCTATCTGGAACGGGGGAACTGCAGGAGACAGCACTGTACACGCAGCAAAAAAAAACAGGGGGTGTTAACCCATTCTGACCTGAGATCAGATTCTATAAAAATGTCTTCTATACATCCTGACAGTTTTCTGAAAAAGCCTATGTTTCTATATGTCAGTCGTTCTTCGATTTTTCTAAAATAGCAAGACCTACAAGCGCGCCACTCGGTGGCGCGCTACGAGCTTGTAGATCTGCTATTTTTCAATAGCTAAAGCATAGCAGGGGTTCCAGCCCAAAATGCATTAATGACGGTGTCCATTTTATCTTTACACTGGCGGAGTTTCAGCTGACACCCTAGCTGGGTTTTTTTTTGGGGGGAGGTTGTGAGTATCTGACAGAGTGCGAAGTCGTCCTGTCATGCTCACTTGATTAGCTGGGGCGACGGCGTGCCTGTTGCTGTATTTTATTTTATTTTATTTTTTTAGCGAGCGGACGTGTTGCGTCGTGCATTAATTATAACCAAAGCCTTCCCCTTGAAGCTGTTATCAGCTGAGACGCACAGAACAGACGAGGCCTGAGAGAGAGAGAGAGAGAGAGAGAGAGAGAGAGAGAGAGAGAGAGAGAGAGAGAGAGAGAGAGAGAGAGAGAGAGAGAGAGAGAGAGAGAGAGAGATAGAGAGAGCGTAGGGGGACAGTGAGAAAGCATCCGAGAGTGAGGATGGTGAAAGCCAAATAAACGAGGAACACTTGCACACCATTTTGACTAAAACGGAGTGGCACAACAATGGTGCCCATGCATGGTCTGGTGATGATGTCATGGCTGGGGGGGCAAAACCTATAGGTCAGGATTTAGAGGCGTTTTTAGAATCGGCCTCAGGCCTAAATGGGTTAATCATTTTAACACCCGGATATATTTCTACTTGCAAAAAAATAGATTTCAACCTTACTACTACTTTGTACTACTAGGACTTATCACAGGAAATTATGTAAAAAATGTAATAAATAAAAAGTTGTATGCAAGTTTTATGCACATTTACAATAATTATTAAAATAATAATAATACATTCATAATTTACATTCATTCGGGGGATATCTTTCACAAAAATAAATAAAACATGACAAATCTAGACATTCTAATGATCACAACAAAAATATGTTGAGTTTAAAACGTTCGCTCTGAAAGAAATATATCACTAAAAGATTTGCGCCACGTTTTCACGATTTCCCCCCCCAAAAAAATGCAGATCTACAACCTCATAGCGCACCGCTATGAGCTTGTAGATCTGCTATTTTTCAACTATAGCTAAAGCATATAGCACACAATGCTTAAAACACCCAGAAGGGAGGCGGGCGGTTCAGATATTCGCCCGACGTACGGTATGACTTTGAAGAAGTCATAATACGCATGATCGGCAAACAAGAAGTTTTGATTGCGGTGCCGACGACACCACCACTGCAAATAATGGCGGTTGGAAGGAAAACAAGGCTATCGCTCAATAACCCTCGCCGTGGTTTCCCTGTATATATACTGTATATACAGTATACGGCGGCTTTGGACCATCATGCGACGACGGAGTACATATGGATTTTTTTTTTCTTTAACCCATTCTGAACGGGAACCCGTTTTGGTGTTAGCATCATGTTATGCTTTAGCTATTGAAAAATAGCAGATCTACAAGCTCATAGCGCGCCACCGAGTGGCGCGCTACGAGCTTGTAGGTCTGCATTTATTTTATTTTATCGAAGAACGACTGACATTTTTAGAATCTGATCTCAGGTCAGAATGGGTTAATCAGACCAGTGTGTGTGTCCAGTGGAAACCTCGTATGAATCTGATCTCAGGTCAGAATGGGTTAACCATCTGCGACATCTGAAAGCGTTCACGTTGTAATCTAAGCAACGGAGAGGCGACTGCTGTAGCAGTCAAGCTGTGAGAAGCAAAAGCACTTGATTGTGATTTGTGGTTAAAAGGCATTTGGGAAGCAGCGCTCCCTTAACCAATTCTGACCTGAGATCAGATTCTAAAAAATGTCTTCTACATGAGCTTGTAGATCTGCAATTTTTCCAATAGCTAAAGCATATCATAATGCTAACACCAAAAGGGGTTCCCGTTCAGAATGGGTTAATTCTCGCGGGCCACAACGCACTCAGACATGTGGAGATCATTATGTCCATATATACATGAAGCAAAGAAATAATAATAATAATAATAATAGTAATCTATTGCTTCGGAGAAAAACCACACCATACATTATAGACACTAGACAGTGCCTGTGGGAGTTTGGATCAATGTCACTCGTCTGACAACGTTTTGGAGTTTTGATGAAAATCATTCATTGAATCATTTTACAGTCATTGTTCTTTTTTTTTAGGATGGAATTGGCCTTTCCGACGACACAGCTGTCTGTCCGCTCAAATGTTTCGTAATCCATTTTAGATTTTATTTATTGAATTGGCCGTGTAGTTTGGGCTTAAGACAAACTATACTTTATCATTAGTTAATGAAACTATTGTTCGATTTGAGATTTTGTTCGATTTGAGATTTGTTTGATTTGAGATTTTGTTCGATTTGAGATTTTGTAGATCTGCTATTTTGGGTTAACGCACTACTTGCCTTGCACACAAGCCGTGATTTTTGTATTTATTCTTAATAGTTACTTGCTCCCAGACCACTGTGTGTGTCCCACAACGCACACACGCACTCACGCGCACACACACGCGCACGCACTCTATGAAGTGGTGAACGGGAGAGAAATTGGTTGTGAACGACATATGAGGAAGATAATATAAATAGGCAGGTTTGCTGACATATGCACAACGTATACATTCCACACACACACACACACACACACACACACACACACACACACACACACACACACACACACACACACACACACACACACACACACACACACACACACACACACACACACACACACACACACACACACACACACACACACACACACACACACACACACACACACACACACACACACGCACACACGGCCAGAGTGGCTGTCCGTCATGCTACACTGTGATTCATTGTGGCAGATTGAGAGTCCAAGGAGTGAGTCATGTTGTGTACGTAACGTTGGCACGGCAACGCCAGAGGCTCCGGGGTCAGTCAGCCACTGTCTGTGAACTACAGATAACTATAGGGTCAGTCAGCCACTGTCTGTGAACTACAGATAACTATAGGGTCAGTCAGCCACTGTCTGTGAATTACAGATAAAGTGGTCTCCAGGTCACGTTGTAGTCAGTCAGCCACTGGGCGCACTGTCTGTGAACTACAGATAACTATAGGGTCAGTCAGCCACTGTCTGTGAACTACAGATAACTATAGGGTCAGTCAGCCACTGTCTGTGAACTACAGATAACTATAGGGTCAGTCAGCCACTGTCTGTGAACTACAGATAACTATAGGGTCAGTCAGCCACTGTCTGTGAACTACAGATAACTATAGGGTCAGTCAGCCACCGGGCGCACTGTCTGTGAACTACAGATAACTATAGGGTCAGTTAGCCACTGTCTGTGAACTACAGATAACTATAGGGTCAGTCAGCCACTGGGCGCACTGTCTGTGAACTACAGATAACTATAGGGTCAGTCAGCCACTGTCTGTGAACTACAGATAACTATAGGGTCAGTCAGCCACTGTCTGTGAACTACAGATAACTATAGGGTCAGTCAGCCAATGGGCGCTCTGTCTGTGAACTACAGATAGCTATATAGGGTCAGTCAGCCAATGGGCGCTCTGTCTGTGAACTACAGATAACAGGTCAGTCAGCCACTGGGCGCACTGTCTGTGAACTACAGATAGCTATATAGGGTCAGTCAGCCACTGGGCGCACTGTCTGTGAACTACAGATAACTATAGGGTCAGTCAGTCACTGTCTGTGAACTACAGATAACAGGTCAGTCAGCCACTGGGCGCACTGTCTGTGAACTACAGATAACTATAGGGTCAGTCAGTCACTGTCTGTGAACTACAGATAACAGGTCAGTCAGCCACTGGGCGCACTGTCTGTGAACTACAGATAACTATAGGGTCAGTCAGTCACTGTCTGTGAACTACAGATAACAGGTCAGTCAGCCACTGGGCGCACTGTCTGTGAACTACAGATAAAGTGCCCCTCGGGGCCCCACAGGTCTCCAGGTCAGGTTGTGGCCTCCTGGTGGCGCTATAATAGGCCAATGTGAAAAGGGTGCCGTTTCGTCTTATACGCCTTGGATGGCAATTGGATGATTTTAGGCGTTTTGTTTCAAAAATGTGTTTTGCAAAAAGCCTCGGGGTATGGGCACTGATGACACGGAGGAGAGAGCACGCCCCCTTCCCAGCGGGAATCGAACCCAGGACCTTCTCGCGGTGAGGCGACAGCACGATACCGACTGTGCCACGTGCCTCTAATAATACTATATATGTGACCAAATTTGACGGAGGGACTGCCATTGGAATTTTTTGAATTTTCGTTTTTCGTGTCATATGAAAGCAGGGAATCATAGCTTCAAATTGACATATTGGTTGTTCAGTTTGACCCACCAGTTTTGGAGATATGGCTTATAGAGTAATGTCTTGCAGAGAAACAGCGAGTTGAGAAAACAGGCTTGAAAGGGTTCACTTCTGTGGACTCTTAACATTTACTAAGCATTTATTTCATATTTACACTTTCACTTTCAGCTCTGACATTTATTCCAGACATGCTCTAGTATGTGAAGAGTCTGCCTGTGCTATTAAACTCATTTTGGGGAAGAAAAGAAAATAAGAAAAAAAAATGTTTTTCTCCTCTGGTGAAAAGCATGTAATTTGCACGATGGAAGGAAGGCTCCCAGTCAAATCTGGTCACATTATGTTGACGTGAATTGTTAGCCAGCCCTGTCACTTTCCCCACACACACCTACAGTACTGCATATACCACACACACACACACACACACACACCGCACAGTGAAGTTTATCCGCCCACGCAGCTCATTAGCAACAAGTTACATCACGCGGAAAAAATAAAACTTTTAAATATATAAATAAATAAATATAGCCCAGTGCTATTATTATGCGCTGCGCGCGTACAGCAATTACAAACGGGCCAATTAGAACGACAAAGATCGCGCCTCTCTCTGACTGCATTGTCTAAACTCATCAAGCTGCCTTCAATTAAGACGGCGGTGATAATATGGAGGCAGCATCGCAGGTGTCCAATTACACCGTTGTTGCTCGGGCTAAATTACACAGCTGTGTTAGAGCGTCTGAACTCTATAGCTAACTCGTACTGTTTTGTCTCTTTGCTTTTACTCAGTGGTGGAAAGTAACTAAGTGCAAGTACTACATAAGTACTTATTACAGTTCTGAGATAAGAGTTTTTACTTGACTGGAGTATTTTCCATTTTCTACTCCATTATATCCCAGGGGCAAATATTGTATACCTTTTTAATTCGCTATACTAACGAAAGCTGGCATTTCCGTTCACGGAAATATAATATGCGAGGGGCGCTAAGTACATAGGTTTATGTTTGTCTCTATAGTTCAATGTTTGTTTTGTAAACGCCTGCATTGACAATGAAATGGCAAATATGACATTTAAGTCATATTGTCTCTTTATTGTTTAATGACGTTTAATGTTTGCGTTGACACCGTTTGTTTTACATCACCAAAAACAAGAAGTCAAATGGATGCTCAAAGGCAGTGTTCATTTGATTGACTATAAGAATAAGAAATAAGAAAGTCTTATAGTCAAATTTAGTTGACTATAAGACTAAAGACTATATGGTCTTTGTTTAGCCCATTCTGGACAGGAACCCCTCTTGGGGTTCTCTATACAGTATGTACAGTATTCAAAAATGTAAAATATTTGATGCTATATATATAAATAATATTCTTTTCATGAATCTTAGGTCATTTTTAACGACGTTGTTATCGCAGCACTACAATCATCATAACCCCTTCTGTATCCATGTGTTTGCTGCATGCAGGCTATTCCAAAACAGCAGATCTATAGACATGTATACAAATGTATACAAATGGAAATAAAGCTCATAACGTGTAAAAAAACAAAAAGAAAAAAAAAAGTTTTGTATTTAAAATCCTCTCTCTCCTGTGTGTCAAAAATATATATTCATGTAAACAAATTATATATTTGGCGGTCATTGGCAGGAAAAAGTATATGAGAAATACTGATGTAGAGCTTCGTACAACTTGACTATGGAGTACATACGCCTTCACTGGGTGTGTGTGTGTGGGGGGGGGGGCTTCACTGCAGGAGGGAGGGGGGGGTATGGGGGGGGGGGGGGGGTATCTGGCCCCTGGCCTGGAAGCTGCCACTTTACTAAGTTACAAGCAGCTGTCAATCATGTCCGGGGTCCAGTAAACGCCTAACGGGGTGACGCACCAATAAAGCTCAGAGCCGACCTGAAGGGAAATGGAAGCCGCCGTTTAACACAGGCTGCAGGAAAAGTGCTCCGGCTGATGACTTTCTGCTTGTGTTTATAGGGTGGTGTAGTAGGGGGGAGGGTGTGTGTGTGTGTGTGTGTGTGTGTGTGTGTGTGTGTGTGTGTGTCTGTGTGTGTGTGTGTGTGTGTGTGTGTGTGTGTGTGTGTTTGGAAAGGAGCAAAGTACATATTACTATACTTTACTTTAGAATGATTTTCTTTTTTCCCCTTTTTTTAGGTTTACTGGAGTTTCCAGTACTTTTAATTCTACTCCACTACATCGCAAATATTGTACATTTTACTCCACTGGAATTATTTGAAAACAGGCCAATCCTGCAAACTTTGAAAGCTAATTTCAGCAAATCTAGGATGGAATATGAAATATCGGACAGATCCGTCTTGAGCACATGACAATTGAGATATACTGTGTAACGATTTGGGGGGATTTTTGGATCAAATCTGGAGGAGTAATATCCGAAAATGTAAAAAGTTTTTTTTCAAAAGTCGGCCTCCTGGTGGCGCTATAACAGGCCGTTCTGGAAGATTTGGGGCATCGTTGGCATCCAGGGAGTGTGTGTGTGTGCAAAGTTTGGCATCGACCGGGTTTTAACGGTGCCAGAGATTAGGTAACGGACACACACACACACACACACACACACAGACACACACACACACACGGACGGACACACACTGACGGACACACACACACACACACACTGACGGACACACACACACACATACACACACACACTCACGGACACACACACACTGA
>NC_137876.1:4720315-4820315 GCF_963924005.1 Protomyctophum bolini | reverse complement strand
TTTTCAGCTCATTAAGCAGCTCTGTAAATTCCCATATCAATGTCAGCTTTCTGCGCCGTTACTGTGAAGCACCTTGATGTGAAAGTTCTAGCAGCAAAATTATTGATCAAATAATATCAGCGGTTTTCAGGCTCATTATTTATTCAGCCTTTGAGCCACGGACGGACGGACCACCACTTGACCAGATTTATAGCCTCTCAGAACCAAGACTCATATTTTGTGGTTTTGCTCGATGGGATTTTGTTTTCAGAATTCCATCCATGCTGTATTGACGGAGATCTCTCTAAAAACGCCTTCTAAATCCCTACCTCAAGTTTTCTGAAAAACTTCAAATATTGATATTTGTAATTTTTGAATACTGTACATAGTACATAACTCCAGAAGGGTATAGGGTTATACAAAAGGGGGTTCCTGCCTATAAAGGGTCCTACAACATGAAATTCAACGAAAAAAAAGAATAGGCTTTCTCATCATATAGGGGCTGTTGATTTCAGTACATTTCAAGTACAACTCAATACAAGACTATTAACCCATTCTGAACGGGAACCCATTTTGGTGTTAGCATCATGTTATGCTTTAGCTATTGAAAAATAGCAGATCTACAAGCTCATAGCGCGCCACCGAGTGGCGCGATACGAGCTTGTAGGTCTGCTATTTTTGAAAAATTCGAAGAACGACTGACATTTTTAGAATCTGATCTCAGGTCAGAATGGGTTCATCAGACCAGTGTGTGTGTCCAGTGGAAACCTCGTATGAATCTGATCTCAGGTCAGAATGGGTTAACTGTGGACGACATGCACCACAAAGCATTACTTGTTTACAATAGGGTCCACCGTGTTCAATTAATCTTGGAAGTTCAAAGGGATCAATACAGAGCTCTGTCTGTCTGTCTGTCTGTCTGTCTGTCTGTCTGTCTGTCTGTCTGTCTGTCTGTCTGTCTGTCTGTCTGTCTGTCTGTCTGTCTGTCTGTCTGTCTGTCTGTCTGTCTGTCTGTCTGTCTGTCCCCCTCACATTAAAACACGTCCCTGCAAGAGATGGATGTGTCAACATAAACGGTTGAAATGTCAACGTTTAAACAGTGTAACAAAACCAAATTACAGCCATGAGGCCGCGGGATGTGTCTTTATGCAAGGAAACACACCAGCACAGTATATAGTGGCTGATGGGAGGGCTAAAAATATGTATATACATTTATTACATGGCTTGGTTGAATGCTTGATTCTGATTGGTCATATCGCTGAATTCAGCGGTGAGATAATGACCGCTCCGCCCTATATAACAGACCGCTGCCTAATCAGACCCTCTGCGCGGCTGGCTGCGCCCCGCTTGATTTACTGCCGTTTCCAACATGACAGCCGTGTAAACACACACACACACACTATAGTGACACGCCATAGAGCACCGAAGTCTGACGTCACTTTCAGTAGAGGGCGTCAGTCCCCAGGTTCATGTATTTGTTTAGTTGCATTGAAATCGCCATAGGAGGATTTTTTGATTGCTTCATATAAGAACTGTGTTTGAAAAATAAACATGTCACCCCGGCCGCTTCACTCATATGGATATGAAGAATCAACTGACTGAGAACTGAGAGAAAACGCTAATGTTACTGCTGCTGAATTAGTTAGATTTTCGCTAGAAGCAGACTGTATCATATATTAGTGACTGACTGTTGCAAACGATACAGAGACACCTCCCTGACAATAACGCAGAGACAGCATGTTTATTTTTGGACCACAACGCTTATAGTAGACGATATTAAGATCACCCCATGTTATTCTCCATAGAGAAATTACTTCCGCGAACCAGGGGAATCGAGGGGATGAGCGAGTTACGTCAGGACTTCGGTGCTCTATGTCATTTACATCTAAACGTTGCTCTCAAAAATTTGAGCGAGAAATAGAAAATGGATTCTAGTTGATCAACTCACTTCCTTGTTTTCTGACTCCAGCCCTGTAGCTGCAGGGCAGACGCAGCCAGCGCAAAGTTATGGAATACATTTTTTGTTGTGTTTTGGGTCAATTTATTAATTTATGTTAGTAATAAGCGGGATAATTATCTGGCTAGGTGGTCATTGTCGGGATATAATTCACCTTCAGGGAGTTTACCTTCAGTTTACTCCCCCCCCCCCCTCCACACACACACACACACACACACACACACACACACACATCTCTGAATGATCAATAGCCAGAGCCATGCAAATGGTCTTTCACTACAAGAGTTTTAACTTTGACTTCATGATGAGCTGTTGCGAGATTCCCTCAATCTAATTAACACTAGCATGTCTGAACTCTTCTCACCTGCTATACTACGACTACGGCTGCAGGTCAAGATGGCCGTGTTTTCCGTGCGATTTGATTGGCCACTCTCTCCCCCACTATTATCCCTTACATATTTAAATAGAAATAGGTCCGACACGAAGCACCGCCAAATTAAAAAACGGGCATGACCGTGAAAACTATGAGGTGCACTTTTGGCTGTGCGGAGCGAGGAATTGGTGTTGAAAGACGAGGGAGACAGACGGACGCACGGACAGACAGATGGACGGACAGACAGACAGAGTGAAGGAGAAAGAGAGACAGACGGACACACGGACAGACAGACGGACACACGGACAGACAGATGGACGCACGGACAGACAGATGGACGCACGGACAGAGTGAAGGAGAAAGAGAGACACAGAGAGGGAGAGGGGGAAGCGTGAGGCATGCATCAGAGAGGGGCTGAGAGAAGCGGCCATATGAGACATTCCGCGACACACTGCTGCATGTCTGTATAATTGCACGTCATGTAAAAAAACTGTTCATTACTAGCGGAGGCCGCTGAAAGACGGCCCGTCGCTAGAAGGGGGCGGCGGGTTGGCGGCCGTTGGGGGGAGGTGAGGGGGGGCGGAGGTTGGGGGGTGGTATGGTATCAGCCAACCATCATGGGCCCTTTGATTGGAGAACCATGTTATTTATTTATTCTTCACAAATTTTGCTAGCCAATTACAATGTCACCTCACCCGTGTGATTATGTGTAATTATTTCGGAAGGGATTTAATCCCCCAAAAATCATGTTTTGGCTACAAATGGTTACGTTTTTCTTTTTCGCTTTTGCGGCGCCCCCCCCCTAAGTGAAAAGCTAAACTGTTTGGAGTGATAAACTAAACATTGGTACCCATTTCTTTGTGAGCTAATATTCACTGTGTGCGCACGTACGTGCGTGTGTGCGTGTGTATAGGGGGGGATGGGGGGAGGTGGTGGGTGGTGCTGCGGACTATGTGTTCCCCCTCACTCAGTGCACAGACACATGAAGAAAGGGGCCATTCATTAAAAAACAAGTCCTTTTTGTTGTGCCCTCTATCAGTCTGCGCTGTGGGCGCCGGCCAACACATGACCCTGTAGAGACCACCGCTGCCTGCTGCTGGAATGTGCGTGTGTGTGTGCGTGTGTGTGCGCGCGCACGTGTGTGCGCGTGCATGTGAGAGCTTGTATTACATGACTTGCGAGGGCCAAAATGTCAACACCCCGTTTTCACCCCAAATTTAGCAGCAATGTGTCCGTGTCTGTCAGTGTGTGTGTATGCGTGCGTGCGTGCGTGCGTGTGCCGTGCGTGTGTGTGTGTGTGTGTGTGTGTGTGCGTGCGTGCGTGTGTGCGTGCGCCGTGCATGTGTGTGTGTGTGTGTGTGTGTGTGTGTGTGTGTGTGCGTGCACCAGTAGCAGTGTCGCCATGTCTGACATGGCGTATTTCAAAACGTATAACAGCTGCGTCGGGCCGCGTGTGTGTCTGCGAGCGCCAGTCACATGAATGCACTAAACTATACATCCAGTGGTGCAGCATGAGTACTGTGAGGAATTCTTACTTAGATATAGGACGCCACTTATATATATATAGTATATACGTTTTATACTTTATAGACAGGAGGACGCCAATGCTGGAACCTAAAATATACTGGCGTCTCCGCTCCGAACACATTGGATCATTGTCAATCATTGTCAACAGAATGTAATGAATAGTAGGCCTATAACCTTTAACCCATTCTGACCTGAGATCAGATTCATACGAGGTTTCCACTGGACACACACTGGTCTGATTAACCCATTTTGACCTGAGATCAGATTCTAAAAAATGTCAGTCGTTCTTCCATTTTTCAAAAATAGCAGACCTACAAGCTCGTAGCGTGCCACTCGGTGGCGCGCTATGAGCTTGTAGATCTGCTATTTTTCAATAGCTAAAGCATAACATGATGCTATAACACCACAATGGGTTCCCGTTCAGAATGGGTTAAATGACAGTAGGCCCCCCAAGAAATTGCTTAGGCGATT
This sequence comes from Protomyctophum bolini, assembly GCF_963924005.1. Classification (NCBI taxonomy): domain Eukaryota; kingdom Metazoa; phylum Chordata; class Actinopteri; order Myctophiformes; family Myctophidae; genus Protomyctophum; species Protomyctophum bolini. The sequence goes on along the minus strand of NC_137876.1, from coordinate 4,816,008 downwards.
TTGTTTAATGTTGATACCAAATTGTACCACGGACGGACCCCCATTCCATACCATTGTACCGGTCCATTTGGTTCCATACTATACTGTCTAAGTTACAGACTTGTTAAGAGTCCATGTTCTGACCCCCTGCATGGGAGGTCCCCAGACCAGACGTTGACAAATGATTATACAACAGGTCGTTTCGAGGAAGCAATGTGATTGGCAATCAGTGATGCGGTCAGAAACGAGACAAGTCGAGTTCCGCAAGCATCGTGGCAATAATCACGTTAACCCACACCCTCTCGTGTAATATTGCTTAATCGCCAGCCAGAGATATTGCAGAAGAAGCCATTCAAAACAAGAAGAAAAATCTAACTAACTTCTGCTCAGTCTGAGCCCTATTGTTGTCAGCGCAAACTTTCATACTGAGTTGGACTGAATTCATATTTATTTTATTTCATAGGCTACTGTTTGTATTCTCTGCATTAACCCGTTGAACCCGTTTTGGTGTCAGCATCATGTCCTGCTTTAGCTATTGAAAAATAGCAGATCTACAAGCTCATAGCGCGCCACCGAGTGGCGCGCTATGAGCTTGTAGGTCTGCTATTTTTGAAAATTCGAAGAGCGACTGACATTTTTAGAATCTGATCTCGGGTCAGAATGGGTTAATCAGACCAGTGTGTGTCCAGTGGAAACCTTGTATGAATCTGATCTCAGGTCAGAATGGGTTAACTAGGTCCACTCACTTATCAGTGGTTATACTGAAAAGGACTTACTTTACTTAATTACCGGGGTATAGGCCGTCGACGAGGATCCTCCAGAGTTCTCGGTCACTGGCGTTCGTCTCCATCTGCGACCGCAGGTGCATCCTCCCAGCCTCTTGGTGTCCGCCTGGAGATCCCCGAAAAGGAACATATAAGTTTGGGACCAAAAATTGGGACTCTGAACACGAACAACTTGCAACTTTCCTTTGCAACTTATTCAATTTCTAAAATCTGGTGTTGAATGGGAGTCAACTTTAAATGTACCAAATTATCGCTTCTTTCAAACAAAGTGAAATCGTGCTTATATTTCCCTTCTTAAAAATATTAATATTTTCTCCTTCACCACACGGTCTCCCATCAGCACATCAAAGTCTTACACTTGTACTCTATATCAGGGGTATATATATATATATATATATATATATATATATGCAAACTGAGGCACAGGCCAACATTGGCGCACTGGCATGAGTGTACTTTTTAAATAATGTATTAACCCATTCTGAACGGGAACCCATTTAGGTGTCAGCATCATGTTATGCTTTAGCTATTGAAAAATAGCAGATCTACAAGCTCATAGCGCGCCACCGAGTGGCGCGCTACGAGCTTGTAGGTCTGCTATTTTTGAAAAAATCGAAGAACGACTGACATTTTTAGAATCTGATCTCAGGTCAGAATGGGTTAAAACAATTAAATGAAGTCCCCTCACATCCTCCTGCAAACCATTCTACATTCAGTCAAATTATGCCAAACTGGGGAGGGAGTCCGGGAGATACTGTAGTTAATTGGGTTATTGCTTCCGAGTCTAATTAAATGATTATTGCAATGTCCTGATGTGAAAGAAAATATTTCAAAAGAAGAATGAAAAAATAATAATACTAAGATTGTGATACATTATGTGACCAGATGATGACTGAGAGCCATCGCGCAAATCCCAGCTTCCAGCTCCGGAGTTAACAGCACAGGCAGACTCTTCACATACTAGAGCGTGTCTGAAATAAGTGTCAGAGCTGAAATCAACATGTAAATATGAAACAAATGCTTAAACATGTAGCTATAGGTGTAATGTTAGAGTCCACAGAAGACATGTAAATATGAAATAAATGCTTAAACATGTAGCTAGGTGTAATGTTAGAGTCCACAGAAGACATGTAAATATGAAATAAATGCTTAAACATGTAGCTAGGTGTAATGTTAGAGTCCACAGAAGACAAATATGAAATAAATGCTTAAACATGTAGCTAGGTGTAATGTTGGAGTCCACAGAAGACAAATATGAAATAAATGCTTAAACATGTAGCTATAGGTGTAATGTTAGAGTCCACAGAAGACATGTAAATATGAAATAAATGCTTAAACATGTAGCTAGGTGTAATGTTAGAGTCCACAGAAGACATGTAAATATGAAATAAATGCTTAAACATGTATCTATAGGTGTAATGTTAGAGACCACAGAAGTGAACCTTTCAAAGCCTGTTTTCTCAACTCGCTGTTTCTCTGCAAGACATTACTCTATAAGCCATATCTCCAAAACTGGTGGGTCAAACTGAACAACCAATATGTCAATTTGAAGCTATGATTCCCTGCTTTCATATGACATGAGAACAAAAAAAATCCAATGGCAGTCCCTCAGTCAAATTTGGTCACACATGGACAATCAAAGAAGCCAGTAGAGGGATGTTCACTTGTCTTTGGATTGTGGAAAAGACTGAATCCTCCTCTTTAGCTTCAATCAATATGACAGACAGATTATTTATTTATTTTTCTTTACAGGTTAACTGTAAAACAGTATACTGTACATCATGAGGACTAATCTATCAGAATGATAGAGTACGAGTTCTGTCAGATTTTTATACATTTTTCTTCTGTTTGACATATTTGTCTTTAGATTTAATTAAACTTGACGTTGACATGGCACTACACTATGAAGAACATAAGAACATGGCACTTCAGAAGCTTGCCGACCCCATGATTGCCGTCATGCAGAAAGCGTGTGTCTCCGTATTTCAGCATAATTGCTATGTTATGTTTTTTTTATACATATTTTTTAATACATTAATGCGCGCGCCCTACTTCCTCATACAAGAGGATCAGTGGTGCGCAAAATAAATCTGCAATCCCACGTGTTTTAATAGCAAAAACGCACAGGTCACAGTGCGTTTTTGCTATTAAAATAAAATGTTGAAATAGAAAGTGTAAGTGATCTGTAAAAAGTGTAAAGTGGATTTGATAAATATTAAACTATGAATGAAAATGGATTATTAATAATAACACGAGATTGTGACTAAATAAGAACTACATTTGGCACCGTTTGGAATACAGTTTGGAGAGTTGTGGGCTCAGGTCCAGGTCCTTATAACCAATTTTGGGTGTTTTAAAGCATTATGTGTTATTCTTTATAGCTGTTGAAAAAATCTACAAGCTCAAAAATCTACAAGCTCATAGCGCGGCACCGAGTGCCGCGCTACGAGCTTGTAGGTCTGCTAATCTTTTTGAAAAATCTTGAAAAATGTGGCTCAAATCTTTGAATATATATTCTTTCAGAGCGAACGTTTTGTTTTTTTAACTCAAATCTTTGCTTCGATCTGCATGGGGGGGGGGGGGGGGTCCCTGGAACAACACATTTTCAGATGGGGGTCGGCGGCCAAATACAGATAATTCTGGGGGTATCTTGACATCAAAAAGGTTGAGTACCACCGACATGGGTTTTTCAGAAAACGTTTAGGGTATAGAAGACATTCTTTTAAAGAATCGTCCTCAGGTCTAAATGGGTTAAACACGCATCTAAATGGTCTAACCCCTCCCCTCCCCACCCCTCCCTCTCCAGATCGTCATGCGTTGCTCCGGCGGGTGGGGGGCATTTAGCCCGGGCCTGATAAATAATGATCACAGAGAGGAGAGGAGGGTCTCGGTTTCCCCTTAATGCTGATGTATGGGCCGTGACGGGACAGGTGCTGGCTCCGCAGCTTCCCCGACCGCCGCGCTAATTAATCTCCGCTGTCACGCGGTGAACCGTGGACCGCCCCCGGGGTCAGGCCACCAGGCGCTATAGGATTTACCCAGCATGCAACGCTCCCAGCACAGTAGCACCGGCGGCGGTGGCGAGCGGGGGTCCGCGGGGGTATTACACAGTATATACATTATACTGTAGGGAGATAGGATGTCTAATTTATACTGTATGTTGCGATGCGACGCATTGCTATAGCTTGAAGATCAGATTATTTAAATAGAGCTTCAGGAGTGTTAAGGGCACACGCACACGCATGTGCACGCACGCACGTACGCACGCGCACAACCCCTAATTAAAACCCCCAACCCCCTGCACGCACACACACACGCACACATGTTCATTTTCAGCCCCTGCTCGCTCGTGCAAAAAAAGTTACGTCAAAGTCAACCTCCTCGGCTGTAACGGCTGGCAGAGAGAACTTTTCGAACTTAACGGCAGTCAAAAAGGAATCCCCCCCCCTCCTCCCCCGCCCCTTAAACCATTCTGACCTGAGATCAGATTAAAAAAATGTCTTCTACATCCTGACAGTTTTCTTTAAAAGCTATGTTTCTATGTGTCAGTCGTTCTTCGATTTTTCAAAAAATAGCAGACCTACAAGCTCATAGCGCGCCACTCGGTGGCACGCTACGAGCTTGTAGGTCTGCTATTTTTCAATAGCTAAAGCATAACATAACACCAAAAGGGGCGCCCGCCCAGAATGGGTTAACCGGTTCCGCTGTAGCAGAACTGTCTGATGAGCACCATATGTGGTTCATCATGGGAGAGGACCGCGCCGGCCCGCCATTAATCTACCGCGCGGCGCGGGGGGGGGGGCCGCATGCTAGCCCACGGCACTGTGGGCCGGGCGCCACCCCAGGAAGAAGAATTATCTGGGCAGGTTCCGACCCGACCCGCTAGTAAATAATTGGAGCAGAAAAGTGATCCCGCCTCATTAACCCATTTAGGCCTGACGTCGAAATGTACAGTTTTCTGAAATACCTCATGTTTCTGTATCAGTGGTTCTCAATATTTCATGTCAAGGACCCCAAAAATGATATTATGTAATTGGCCGCTGGTCACCCCCATCTGAACATATATGTTGTTCCAGGAACCCCCCAGAGGCAAAGAAAATAATATATATTCAAAGATTTACGCCACATTTTCCATGACTTTTCAAAAATAGCAGATTTACAAGCTCTCCTGGTTATGCTTTAGCTGTTGATAAATGTACATCTACAAGCTCGTATAGCTATGAGCTTAATGCTTAAAACACCAATAGAGGGTTTCCCGTTCAGAATGGTTTAATATGGCCTGTATTAGCATCAGTCATTGGCCTACTTAGTGCGCTGACTGCAGTGTAGCGGGAGGCACGGTCTGTCTGCTGTGGGCCCGGGTGCGTTGGGGGGGGGGGGGGGGGTGCGTGGGGGGGGGTTGGGGGACAGCCAGACATGGGTAATTGGTGATGAGCGAATGGGAAGCCGCTTTACTGCCTTGCGAGGAAGAAGCATGCCCGTATAAAAAGACACCAGCGGGAGATATTAATTCCATCAGAAGAAATAATAATTGTTCTCCCCATTTTGTTACTTATTGTAAGAGTTTCGATACCGCAGTGTAGGAATACTGAAGTTGTTAAAACGTTTGTTTGGTAATGATGATAATCACACAATCTACAAAGTTTAACTGGTATAGGCCTATATACTGGTAGCTAGACCGTTTTCAAATCGTTGTAGTGGAGTAAAAGTATAGAATATTTCCCCTTCTGTGATGTATATAGATTAGGAATAGAAGAAAATGTATTTGGAAACATACATTGAGGGGGCACGGTGGCACAGTTGGTAGTGCTGTCGCCTCACAGCTAGAAGGTCCTGGGTTTCGATACCCGCTCGGGGCGCTGTGGGTGCTGCTGGCGGCGTGTTTCCTCCTCCGCGTCATCAGTGCCCTTAAAATAAATAAAAATAATCATACATTGTAAAGTAAAACATAACACTTCAGTACAGTACTTGAGTAGCCTACATGTACTTAGTTAAACGAGTAAGACGCGCAAACGCGGGAAGCGAACGCAGATCTTGGACCATGTCACCATGACTCAGCCATAGCCATATAAGGAGTCCCCAAAGCAGCTATACGTCCAAATATGGAGTGTGTAGCATCAATCACAAACAAATCACTCAGCTCCATATATAGGCACAAAAGTGGGACAGACACACACACAGACAGACAGACATGATCTGCTAGGTCTCATAGTAAGTGCTCACTGCGTTCGCAACCAGTAAGACGCGCAAACGCGGGAAGCGAATGCAGCTCGTACATATTTAAGTTGTCACCATGACTCAGCCATAACCATATAAGGAGTCCCCAAAGCAGCTCCATATATGGGCACAAAAGCGTGACACACAGACACAAATCACTCAGCTCCATATATGGGCACAAAGGAGACACACACACACCCACACACCCACACACAGACAGACAGACAGACAGACAGACAGACAGACAGACAGACAGACAGACAGACAGACAGACAGACAGACAGACAGACAGACAGACAGACAGACAGACAGACAGACAGACAGACAGACAGACAGACAGACAGACATGATCTGCTAGGTCTCATAGTAAGTGCTCACTGCATTCGCAATTACACAAGGAATGCCTAAATTCCAGTGCACTTTTGAAAAGGTTTACACGGCAAAATATGTTTTGTGCTTTTGGTTCTTTCTTTCTTTTCTTTCTTTATTTCGTTCTTTCTTTCGGTGGGGAGCTCCAAACGCAATTGAGTATTCTGGACTCTGTCTGTCTTTTGTCTGTTTGGAAGTCAGCAACATGAACACTGACGCCAGCCCTTTTGCAGTCACAGGATTCATGAAACATTCATGGCTGGCTTTGTATCTGTTGCCACACTACTGTACGATGAAAAGAAACAAAGGAATTAAAGCCCAGCACCCTAAAGGTCCTACCAACAATGTTTGGTGCAAGTGCCAAGATGCTGTCGTTGTAGATTGTGGTATGGCCAGCCGTGTCATGATTTTAGATAATAGCACAATGGTTGTCAAAGTGTGGCAAAAGTACATACCGTAGTTAAAATAATGTCACAACCTGCATTTTAAAGCACTTTATCCATAATGGGTCATGGCTCAAAGCTCTGCTTGTAGATCTGCTATTTAAAAAAGAAAAATCATGAAAATGTTGTGCATATAGGCTATTGTAATTGTACATTTTTAACTCAAATCTTTGCTTCTGGGAGGGGGGTGTTTAGAGAGATGGAGGTCCCATCCATATACATATAATGTTCGGGGTCCTTGGTTTGAGGACCACAAATTATAGAAACGGATTTTGTTTTCAGCAAACTGTTAGGATTTAGAAGACATGTATATAATTTGGCCTCAGCTCTTAATGGGTTAAGGCTGTGGCTTCCAGGAAAGTGTGTTTGTAAAGAAAGACGTGCTGATATTTTAGCTGAGAATGACTTCTTATACTTCATTGTGATTGATTACCTTAATACCCTTGAACATATTTTATTCATACTGTAACACAAAGTGAGTTGCCGATCAGAGAGGGGACTCATATACAGTGAAAGGTGCTGAAAAGACCACTTTTAATGTATAACAAAGGAAACAAAGGGATCTATATCGTAGCAGTCTACAGTGACGTTATCTGTAACTTTCTTTGAGAAAATTGCGGTGTTTGAAATGGATTTGCAGAACGTGCCATTATTGTTGGAAAGGCGTGGATATGGATATGGTGAAGCCGCTGGTGCAGTTGTCACATTATAGAGTCTGGTCCATTATATGACTTTAATTATTTTAACAACATTGCTGTTGGCAGTTATGCATTTTATTTTTGGTACTTTTTGACTAAACATTGGACAAAACATATGCCACCTCTAAACAACCATCAGTTTGACTTGTCTCACACAATGTTCTAATTATTCTGCTTAATAAGAGTAGCCTAATCTATACTGTACTGTATATCGGAAGCGCTGACATTGTGTTTAAAAAATAAAGCTGATGTTCCTGAAGTTAAAGTCGCCTGAATAATCCCACTGTATAGATCTAAACATTGGAGAGCCTTATCGTATATGTGCTGCTTAGTGGAGAGAGAGAGAGAGAGAGAGAGAGAGAGAGAGAGAGAGAGAGAGAGAGACTCACTCAGAGCCTATATATGCCCCGCGACCAAAAGCCTAATATCTCGCCCGCGGCATTGGGGGGGATTTCCCCTGTAGGTCTAGTGGTTTAGTGTCCCAGGGCGTCGTTGCATTAGCAGAAATGGAAATGCAAGGAGATATTCTAAAACATATATACTTTTTTCTCCCCCCCTGTTTTTGTGAGCGGAACTAACTGACAAACAGATGACAGCTTCCTGGCACCACCATTTTTTTTTGCAAGGCCGGGAATTACAGACTCTCTGTATATAGCATTCAAAGGATTGCCTGGGAGCTTCAGAGACTTAACCCATTTTGGGCAGGAACCTGTTTTGGTGTTATAGCATTACGTTATGCTTTAGCTATTTAAAAACAGCAGATCTACAAGCTCATAGCGCGCCACCGAGTGGCGCGCTACGAGCTTGTAGGTCTGCTATTTTTGAAAAATCGAAGAGCGACTGACGTAGAAGACATTTTTATAGAATCTGATCTCAGGTCAGAATGGAAAACTGTCGGGATGTGGAAGACATTTTTAGAATCTGATCTCAGGTCAGAATGGGTTAAGGAGTGTCCTCAATCTGGCGTCGTATGGCCACGGGCTTGCAGGCCGTCGGCATGGGAAAGAGACCAGTCTCTGGAACGCTCAGCAGCGCTCCACATTTTGGTCACGTCATCGATTCGTAGCTGCATCCTATCTTAACTCGAGGGATTCGCATTCGACTGAATCAGAAGATTTCTATATTCTGTCTGCGTTCTGTCTTTGTGGTCTCAGTCTTTTATTGTGGAAGCGACGGCAACATTTTGCAATCTGTAAAGCAAAGGACTCCCAGTCTTGCTTTATACCCGACATTTTGGGGTGGGAAGCTCTTTTGGTGTTTATAATGTTAGACTTTGGCTGTTGAAAAAGAGCAGATCTACAAGCTCATAGCGTACGCGCTTGTGGATCTGCTATTTTTTTTAAATCGTGAAAATGTGGTTTTTAAGTTTTTAACTCAAATCTTTGCTTCTGGGGGGGGGTCCCTGGAACAACATATTTTATTTTCAGATGGGGGGGGGGGGGGGGGGGGGCAGGATATTATTCCATATATTTTTTGGGGTCCTTGACATGAAATATTGAGCACCACTGATATAGAAACATGAGGTTTTTCAGAGAATTATCTTGATTCAGAAGTTGTTGTTTTTTTGTTCCATTTGTACGCTCTCAGAGTTATGGGGGTCGCTGGAATTAAAACAAGTTTTTTTAGAAGCCCGTTTCTCAAACTCAACTCTGTGAACCACACGTCTCATTAAAAAACGCTTAGTAAGCCGAGAGTTCCCAATGAAAACCAACATAAACCTCTCCTCGGGTGACACATGCAGCGGACAGGAGTTCAATTATTGTCACGGCTGGTGAATTCTATACTGTACAGAAACTGAGGAACATCTGCCTTTGCACTTAATTTTCTTCCATTTGCTGGACAATGAATTTAAACTGTTTTTTTTGGTGGTGTGTGTGTGTGTGTGTGTGTGTGTGTCTGAGGACTTTCTTGTGGAGTTGTTTTGACTACAGGCTTCCTTTGGATTCTATGACGCGTAGCGTTAACGGTCTCTCTCTCTCTCTGGCGCGGTTCTGTCATCATTCTGTCCTGTGTTATAGTGTTCAACCCAATCCTGGCCAAGAACGCAAAGTCTCATTTTTAAGATGGTCTATATATGAAGATGGTACACAAAGCCTACAAATGGTCTAACAAATACAATGAGATGTACACAAACAACTAAACGATCGACAGAATTACCACACTGTTTACAGACAAAGAAAATAACAACATGTAACATACCGTGTGCGCCTGCTGCAGATTATTTTAGGAGAGCTACTTTATCTTCTCTTATATTCTTTATTTAAGGACACTCTTTTTAGACGTGGGAAGAGCTCCTTGCACCACTGAAACTCAGTTTGTTCTGCCTGAGCTTAGCTCACACAGGTGCAATCAATGCTGCTTCACTCTAATCACTGGGCTCTGCACCTACATGCCCTAAACAGGTCATAATGAACTGAGCAATAGAATACAAGGCAACACACACACACACACAATACAAATACAATATTGTTACCCAAAACAAAAATACATACAATGTTCATACTATAGGCCTACATTATTTTAGAAAGGCAAGCAATACAATAAAATATTACAAAATACCCATTGCTGGGACAGCTACAGTAGGTGTGGTTTGCTTCTCCCCGACCTCCCACCCCCCAAACTCCACACAGAAAGTCCCTTTCGCCAACCCCGCCTTCGGGTATGGGCACTGAGGAGGGAACTTCTTTGGTTTTTCACGCATTTCACTGGCATTGGCACCACGACACCGCCTCTAGTGGCGGCATGGAGTCATTAATGGGTGCAGCCATAATGGCACTAAGACATCCCAGGGCTGTATATAGGAGTGTGATTCCCACCGGGGGTTAACCCTACTGTAAATGCATGTACAGTACCATGTATGCTTGTGTAACTCTTAAGGTTCTCTGGAGGAAAAAGCATCAAGTAAATGGCATATGTATTGTATTATGTATTAGGTCTGAGCATGTCTGTGTTAGCCATTGCGGTTTTTAACCCATTTTGTGCGGGAACCCCTTTTGGTATTTTAAGCATTATTTAGCTATTGAAAAATAGCAGATCTACAAGCTCATAGTGCGGCACCGAGTGTCGCGCTACAAGCTTGTATAGGTCTGCTATTATTTTAAATCTTTGTTTCTGGGGGTTCCTGGAACAACATATTTTCAGATGGGGGGTCGGCGGCCAAATACAGATAATTTTGGGGGTCCTTGACATGAGAATGTTTGAGAAAGACTGACATAGAAACATGGGTTTTTCAGAAAACTGACGATGTAGATAATCGTTCCCAGGTCTAAATGGTTTAACCCATTCTGACCTGAGATCAGATTCATACGAGGTTTCCACTGGACACACACTGGTCTGATGAACCCATTCTGACCTGAGATCAGATTCTAAAAATGTCAGTCGTTCTTCGAATTTTTCAAAAATAGCAGACCTACAAGCTCATATCGCGCCACTCGGTGGCGCGATATGAGCTTGTAGATCTGCTATTTTTCAATAGGTAAAGCATAACATGATGCTAACACCAAAATGGGTGCCCGGTCAGAATGGGTTAAAATCCTCTCTGGGAATAACGTGGGCTTTGGAGAGACTATACCAGTGTAGATCTGAATAGTTTATATGTTTCACAGTTTGTATACGCTCTGTGCGGCGGCCGCTATCCCGAGGGGTCCTGCAGTGGCTTATGCCCACACGCACGATTCAGACACTAATGCCAACATTGCGGCGCGCGTTGCATTCACGCCAAGACGCCATGTCCCTTTGTGTCTTGTGTGTGTCGCAGGCGGACGTGAGTCTTCCTGTTCTGTCCTCTCTGTTTCCACTGGAGGAAGAGCCATAAGCAGGATGTGTGTAGAGGGACTTATTAGTTTATACCAGAGTAATCTAGTAAGAGAGTAATGACACTCCCGTTGACTCTCATTGTAACAATGGAATGCAGGAAGTGCTCATTCTATCTCAATGGAATAGTTCCAGCCAATAGGAGCAATGTTTGGAACTATCGCCCATAGGCACCCGCTTTGCGGTGAGATCAAAGCGTGTCACCACTCTCTGACTAGATTACTCTGGTTTAAACCAAATGAACCGCATGCAGGGATATCATGCTACGGTCAAATCAATCGAATTGATCTGATCGACAATTTACTGAAATCCCTTTTTTTGGGCATGTCATTATAGATGAAAAGTATAATGTAAAAAACGCACACAGCGTGGCGTAATGAGCTTGTAAAATGACTATACTTTAAAAAAAAATTGCACGACACCGATGTACGCCATATTTATAAAACAATGCTTTATATGGTTACAGTATATATCGATATAGTATACTTTTTTTTTACTTTATATAAAACGAAACTGCTTTTTGATTATTCGATTAATCATAAAAGTTATATCGATAATTATTGCCAAGAAAATAATCAATAGCAACCCTAAACCATATAATTATAGCATCCATCCTTAAACCCTATTGCCTATAGGCCCTATAGCATCTATCCCTAAACACTAGCATAATTTGCTTTGTCCTCAATTTTGTAAGATGATCAGAGCGCCCCTCACTTCACACGGGTGTGATTTTTATAATGTAGGCTACTTGGATTTAAAGTGCACACGATGGCATGGAGTCTTTTTGCGATATATATACTGGAACTGTGCACCTTTAAAATAACCCAGGTGAAGGTTTGAAACTACTGCCTCTGTCCCTATTATGCCCGTATATGGAGATCGCAGCTGTCATCAGTATATGCCCGTATCAGGGCATCTTATTTGCGTTGAAAACAATGTACTTCCAACTCCAGCTTGTCTCAGTTCAGGCTGCATGAACAGCGCTCGGTGTCCCCTCGATATCGTAACTCTGTTGTCGATAGACTCGCACGCACGCACAGAGATTGTGCACTTTTGTAGTAGTATTGTATCTGTATTTTCCCTATTATGGGGCGAACATTCTGTGGTAATTATTTTTCGCTGTTTTCGTCAAAACATATTTGGTGTAAAGGAGGTAAGAAAAAGGATCAGACTGTGTGTGTGTGTGTGTGTGTGTGTGTGTGTGTGTGTGTGTGTGTGTGTGTGTGTGTGTGTGTGTGTGTGTGTGTGTGTGCGTGTGCGTGTGTGTGTGTGTGTAAACCCCTGGGGGACCCCGGGGTCAGCTAAGTATATATAGGGTTTAACCCATTCTGAACGGGATCCCATTCTGGTGTTAGCATAATGTTGTGCTTTAGCTATTGAAAAATAGCAGATCTACAAGCTCATAGCGCGCCACCGAGTGGCGCGCTACGAGCTTGTAGGTCTGCTATTTTTGAAAAATCAAAGAACAACTGACATTTTTAGAATCTGATCTCAGATCAGAATGGGTTAATCAGACCAGTGTGTGTCCAGTGGAAACCTCGTATGAATCTGATCTCAGGTCAGAATGGGTTAAGTGGTTAAACACCGAGGACATTACACAATGTTTGATCTCTCGTTTCCTTCTAAATTGTCTGCAGCTGTGATTATAAGTTGAGACTAGAGGGAGAAAAAAAACTGTTTCTCGTGAAGGTTTCACTGGCGGAACAAGACATTCTATTTATTTATTTATGCAGCACCGTGCCATTTAAAAGGGATATTTCACTTTAAAAATGTTATGGTCTACTCAGGCTTTTCTGAACACACCGCACAGTTTTTAACCCATTCTGACCGGGAACCCATTTCGGTGTTCGCATCATGTTGTGCTTTAGCTATTGAAAAACAGCAGATCTACAATTTCATATCGCGCCACCGAGTGGCGCGATACGAGCTTGTAGGTCTGCTATTTTTGAAAAATTCGAAGAACGACTGACATTTTTAGAATCTGATCTCAGGTCAGAATGGGTTAATCAGACCAGTGTGTGTCCCGTGGAAACCTCGTATGAATCTGATCTCAGGTCAGAATGGGTTAAGTTGCTCGATTCAGTATTTAGATATTTGATATTGATTCTTCCTATTCTTCCTTCCTATACAAACCCGAATGGGTTTGTATAGGAAAAATAAAAAATCTAAAATAATTATTAAAAATATATGAAAACATTAAATTAAAAAGCACGGCCACCTCACATATTAGAAGGACAATATTATCAGTCACCAGAAAAAAGAACGGGTGTTTTTGAAGAATCTATCATGGTTAAAATGGAATTAGAAGTCACAATGGGGCCTGGGCCGTGGCTCAGCGGTCCAGACACCTTGGAGGGTAGTCCAAGTCTGGCAGTGTGCCGCGGGTTCGACTCCCGATCCCGACGGCCTTTACTGCATGTACCCCCCACTCCCCCATCTCTCTCGCCCCATTACCTGCCAGCCTACTGTCTGTCCCTCCATAAAAAAATATAATAAAAATAGCAGTGCAAAACAGGCGTTTGTGTCACCAATAAAAGTCAGACAGTGACAAAGCATCAATAATAAAACAGTGGACGGCAGTGCAGCAGTTGTCAGCAACGTGTCACCAATAAACATTTGTATATTCACAAGCCTTTGCACCACCGACATTACCTGCACCTTTCATTTTATTCTGTCCTATATTAATATGCCTGTTGTTTTATTATTGACGTCTTCTGCACTGTGTTGTATTGTATTGTATTGTAATATATTTGTGAAGCACTTTGGTACAGTGAGAGTTGTTTTTAAACGTGCTATATAAATACATTTGATCTGATTTGATTTGAATAAAAGGTAGCAGTGACATGACACACGAAAATAAAATAACTCCAGTTAGTTATTTGTTGTTTTCCTGTACAGCCTTTTGTGTGATTGGTTACATACCATGGGCTCTTTGTGCTGTGCTGCGTGTCCACTTATCAATCGTTTGAGGTTGTCTCTTGTCGTTGCACTCCTTCCAGACTCCAATCCTCGATCCATAGGGCCTTTAAAAAATATATATATATTTGTGAGTCACCAGGATGCCCAGTTCCTGGTTAGAGTCCTCTTCAAATGGATTGTTTCTTACTGTTGTAAAGTGCTGTTTGTCAGCTTTCAAACAAATCACTGACAAACTCACTGCTGCACCCACTCTGTGGTTGTATAGGCTTACGCAGGCATAAATAATTCCAATGTCCACAGGTAGAACTAATTTTGATTAGCTGTAATAGAGATAAAGTGCATACAATAACCATGACATTTGCTCTGTGCTGATGGTAAACACTGTGTCTCCACCTAGGTGCATAATTTATTAATTTCCCCCCCGGCCCGCACACCTGTCCATAATTAAAGCCTAGGCCTGGGAGGCGTGGCCGTCTGTGCCCAAAACAATAATTCAATTAGCCAATAATCAAGGCTAAATAATGACAGAAATAATAATCAGAGAATACAAAACTGTGAAATGGCTTCTATTAGCCACACAAAAAAAACATTTTAAAGAAGTTACAATGGGTGAAGGGGGCAGGCAAGCTAAAATGAATATCAAATATGTAAATACTAAATCGAGCAGCTTAAACTGTCCGGGCAGTTCACAAAAGCCTGAGTAGTACAAGTGTATTTGTTTGACATGAAATGAAACACGATTTGTCTGCAACTCTTCTTTATACTTTTAGGGCTCCATTTTCGTCACCCCTTATCCCCTAAACCCCTTATCCCTAAACTTCTTCGCATTTTTGAATTGTTAAAATGGCCAGTCTACAAGCTCACAACGTGTCAATGCAGATTGGCTATTCGAAAATGCTTTTCAAAATAGTAAAAAAAAAGACAAGAAGTTCAGGGATATTGGGCTTAGCGGTGACAAAGTCTTTTGTCTTTTCCCTCAGCGTGTGGCGTGATAAGGTGTTCAAATGGCTGTTCAAAGAGACTGCTTTAATGGAAACACTTGAAAAACACAACACTACAGTATGACACTATGAAAGCAGATATTGGCAATTCTACTATAGCTCCCACGTCTGGTGTACTTTGTCTCGTTTGATCATATCATAATATATCCTCAAACCGAAGGGAAATGATGATGATTCCTTATTCCTGTGGGTATAACTGGCCAAACATCATTCATGACGACATGTCTTTCCAGCGGAGCTCCGGCGGCGTTTTAACCCATTCTGACCTGAGATCAGATTCATACGAGGTTTCCACTGGACACACACTGGTCCGATTAACCCATTCTGACCTGAGATCAGATTCTAAAAATGTCAGTCGTTCTTCGATTTAAAAAAAATTTGCAGACCTACAAGCTCGTAGCGCGCCACTCGGTGGCGCGCTATGAGCTTGTAGATCTGCTATTTTTCAATAGCTGAAGCATAACATGATGCTAAGACCAAAATGTGTTCCCGTTCAGAATGGGTTAATGGGCACAAATTGTTGTGGAATTATTCAAGACAATTCTCCCTCCTGGAGTCTACTCAATAAAACCAAATTGTAGCCTATAATCCAATTATGACGGCGGCAGTTAGAACTAAAATAGGTTATTATATAATAACATTTGGTCGTGCTGGTTCAGGGACATGTCGACACAGAGGTTTTTTTTAAGTGGTGCAACCACTTCATTAAGGAGCTATGTGTGTCTGTCCCTGGCTGGCTGGCTGGCTGTGTCCGAGCACGAAAATATCGTTTGGTTTGTTTTCACAACCAAGTGTCACTGTTGCGCAGCCTAACACACACACACACACACACACACACACACACACACACACACACACACACACACACACACACACACACACACACACTGTATATGATGATTTGGGGTGTGACAGTAGTACAGTACAGTACAGTACAGTACAGTACAGTGACCCCCTGGGGACCCCGACACGGTAACTCTGTCTTTTCTCGACCGTTTCGGACGCGGGGCGGCTCGCCGGAACCGGCCCGGCCCCCTGGGTACGTTCCTGTGGGTCTGGAAGTTCCACACGGAGTTGCACCACTTACTTCATTCAATCTTACTCATTTTAAAAATTGGGACACCGGTTGTATCCAATAAGGAGAGAGCAGACAACATTGGAACTGGAATATTTTCAACAACAAAAAAAGGTTTGACCCAAAAATATCACTCCTGCCTTTAATCTAGAACACATTTAACCACTTTGAACGTATGAAGTCTCTATTTTGGGGATTGTCAGTTCTACGCAAAACATGTTAAAAGTTTATTTTTATAAACGGTGGAAATAGCAGATCTGCACCTCTTCTGTCTGTACCCCCTCCATATACACACACACACACACACACACACACACACACACGCACGCACAATATATGCACACGCACACACAAAACCAAACAGTCTTACATGTATAGGCCTACAGTATATGATCTCTGGAGTTTATCTGGATTAGAGACAAATAAATAAGCTATCTATTTGATCTTTCCATTGATGTGAGTGTGCACAGTGCACATGTGGCATTCCTTTAGATACAGACAACACAGCTTTTCCTGGCTTTTCCCACTATTGTCTTGCTTTCTGACACTATAAGTCACTTCCTAACATTTTAGTCTAGTTTTTATTTGTTGACGACATTGTCAATATATTTAGTCTCAGTTTTAGTCGGCGAGCATTTGTTGTCATAGTATTATAGTCGACAAAATCAACACTGCACAAAACACTCTATATTATTAATGACCTCAAGCAATTTGGACATTGTTTCAAATGAGCCTTAATTCCCAGCGTGGATTATCGGTTCACATGGCAATTTGGGAAACCAGGAGACGCTGCCTGCTGCCCGGCAACGCTGATCAAAGCGTATTATTTTAAATGGTGAGGACCGTAGCCATGGTTTTATGACATACTGTAGATGATGGCCATTATTTGATTATTAACTGAATTCTTCAGAAGAGCCTGGGAGACTAAATGTTGGCCTGAGAAACGGCTCCTTTTCCCTTGAAGTCTGACTTCTAGAGGTCTGTGTTTCGGGACCGGCCCGACTGGGCCAGCAGCTATTTACAGTTCTGGGTTTTGGGGCCAATTTCCATGCAACAAAAAGTAAGTGTAATTAAACTCAAACTAGTACACTCAAACTATTACAATTATGAAGTAACCGATGTACTGTTTGTTAACTTCATAGTTTGTATTGACCCCTTTTGGTGTTTTAAGGATTATGTTATACTTTAGCTATTGAAAAATAGCATATCTAGAAGCTCATATAGCTACGAGCTTGTAGATCTGCTATTTTCTTTTAATTAAATGTGGCGCAATTACATCTTTGAATATATACTCTTTCGCAGTGAACGTTTTTAACTCAAATCTTTTCTTCTGGGGGGGGGGGGGGGTCCCTGGAACAACATCTTTTCAGATGGAGGTCCGTAGCCAAATACAGATAATTCTGGGGGTCCTTGACATGAAAATATAGTTTGAGAACCACTCATATAGAAAAAACATGGGGTTTTCAGAAAACTGTCATGATTTAACACATTCTGGGCGGGAACCCCTTTTCGTGTATTAAAGCATTATGTTATACTTTAGCTATTGAAAAATAGCAGATCTACAAGCTCATAGCGTGGCACCGAGTGCCGCGCTATGAACTTGTAGGTCTGCTATTTTTGAAAAATCGTAAAATTTTTAACTCAAATCTTTCCTTCTGGGGAGCTCCCTGAAACAACATAATATGTTCAGATGGGGGGGCGGAGGCATATTACATGTAATTTTTGGGGTTCATGACATGAAATATTGAGCACCACTGATATGGAAACACAAGGTTTTTCAGAAGACATTTCTTTTAGATTTCGACGTCAGGCCTAAATAGGTTAAAGAATCCTCCTTGAAGCCAAGCATTCAGGGCTCGGGCCATAACACAATATGCGTGCATGGCGGCCTCACACTATGCTGACCAGTGCTAACCAGTGCTGTTATCGCCAACCCAGTGCTTGTTGTTGACAGTTTGAAGTTTGGCGACTGTGCTGCTTTTCAGCTTTGTGATTGACCAAGCTGCAGTTCTCTCACAGATGTGCTCCGACTCAGTCAGCAGCGCTGTGCCAACACATTCTCTGCCTCAGACCCTCAGTGTTGAAACGTTGTTTACGATATAGTCTACAGCGACTCCAGCCAAACCCGGAGAGTATACACGCGCACACGCACACGCACTCACAAGCCAAACGCACACGCACTCACAAGCCGCACGCACGCACAGCATGGATGCCTGGCGACGCGGCGGTGGTCGTAAAAAACATCTCGCTGAACCGAGCGTTCCTCTTCAAGTTGTTCTCTGTCTTGCGGTTCGTTGGCTGTCGGTCCGTGAATTAGCCCCGCAGGAAGTTGAGCAGTTTTGCATGTGGACCGGAGGAAAGTGAAGGCTCGAACAGGATGCTCGTATATATATAAATATATATATATATATATATATATATACAGTATACTGTAAAGAGAGAGATAGCTGTATTCTATTCCCTTTGATACGAGCGCTTCGTCGACGCTTGCACTCCTGTTCCCGCTCCCACGCTAAAGCCGCGCTCGGTCGTCGCTCAATGAATAATTTGCATCCGTCGGCCACGTTATTAGGCCCCCTCCCCCCACCACCATCTCTCTCTCTCTATCTCTCTCTCTCTCTCTCTCTCCATTGTCTTCTGCACTTCTTTATCCCTCTCTCGCCCTGGAGGGAGGACTGGCGGGCCCGTGGCCATCATCCTCTCAGGCACGTTCTCAGGGATCGTCCAGATCCAACTGGCTCCAGGCTGCCGTCCAACTGTGGACCCTCGTATCCTCCTCGGAGACTCTCTCTCTCTCTCTCTCTCTAGTCTCTGTAGTCTCTCTCTCTCTCTGGCCAGATCCTCCAACTCCAGGCCCCATGCCTCCCACCCTCTCCGCCTTCTGCCTGCTACACAGAGTTGTACACTCCAAATCCTCCTCCTCCACCACCCCCTCTCCTCTCCTCACCCCCCTCCTCTCCTCCCCTCTCCCCTCCCGCTGTCCTCCCACGCACTTCGCCTCTCTCAACTCCGTCGGTCCACCGCCGTCCTCGGATAGCCTCGTCTTTTTTTCTCTTTACTTTTCGTCCCACCCACCGTTTCTGTTCGCTGCATGTGGGTTCCATTTCCTTCCCTCTGGTCATCTGCAGCGCTGTCCGTCCGTCAGTCTGTCTGTCCACGTGTCTGTCCATCTTTCTGCGTATCCGTCCATCACTCATCCATCTGATCCGTCTTCGCTGTGGCGCAGAAAGCTCCTATGTCTCCATATTTTCAACGTTGTTTGATGTTTGTTCATAAATGTATAACCTATACTTCCTTGAGAAGGCCGTGCATAATAGCGTCTCACAAAGGGAGTGAAAACAGCAGATGTGACACGTTGTAGTAGTAGTAGTATTCACCCATTTAGACCTGAGGACGATTTAAAGATTTGCGCCACATTTTCATGATTTTTCGAAAATAGCAGACCTATACAAGTTCATAGTGCGGCACTCTGTGCCGCACTATGAACTTGTAGATCTGCTATTCTCCAATAGCTAAAGCATAGCATAATGCTTAAAACACCAAACGGGGTGAAAAGGGAACAGTTTGGACTCATTTGGACATACAAGTTTCCCACCCGACCGAAACGGCATAATATTGTTGTTTCCCTTCCCCTCTCTCTCTCCCTCTCTCTCTCTCTCTCTCCCTCTCTTTCTCTCACACAGAGAGAGTTGAAAGACAGAAGACAGACACCGCAAAACTCAGCCGAGATTTTTTTTTAAAAGGGGGAATTTTGTGTTCTGTGCTGCTCATTCTATATAGGACTTATCCTTAACTAAACAATACAACCTCTGAGGAGACTAATGGTTAAACTGTGTTTGCTGCATTCGTACAATGACAGAGCCTTGAGACTCTTCAGAACTCAGGGACGTGCAGAGAGTGTCAGAGAGGCACTTTTGGATAAAAATAGCGAAAATAGCAGTTCTCAATAGCGTTCTCAACGCGTCGCGCTGCGTTCAAGTTCAGTTCTTTCACCATGTAGTAAAGGCTGCATTCGTGGTCTGGAGAGGGCAGTTGTAACTAAATACATTTACAGTACTGTAAAATGTTGAGGTATTTGTACTTCAACTCCACTACATCTCAGATCCAATATAATGTACTTTCACACATTTATATGAAAACTAATACTAGTTCACAAGTGCTATTTTAACTACTTCAAAAGGATTTTCTTTCTTTTTTTTTTACTTTTTGAAAATATTTTGAATTTCCGTAGACATGAGTATAACAACGAACATTCAATATACTCGATAAAGACATTATATTTAGTCGACAAAAAGTAGACATTTCAGATGACTAAAATATTACTACATGTATACATTAAATTCTATGCACTCCAAACTTGTCCAAAGACGCCAATCAACACTATTCCCCACATAGCCACTGTAGGCCTGCCCTATACCATCCATCCATCACGGCTCTCCAGATTCAGATCATGTCATTTCCTGATGTTGCGTGTTGGACATGAACCGGGGGGGGTAGGGGAGGACGGTACAGTACTCACATTGAAGTGAATGATGCCAGCGCCATGATGACAGACGCCCTGACTGACCTGAAGCCTAAAGGTACAAGTAAATTGGCTCGCCCTCCGAGGCATCTCATGACTACTCTCTGCCTAACGACCTCCATGAATAGGGAGAGAGAGAGAGAGAGAGAGAGAGAGAGAGAGCTCTCACGTTCAGGCAAAGATCAGCCTCGGGCGGATTGAAACCCAGGCCAGCTGTGGGAAGGAATATATAAACTCATGTACTGTATATGCGGTATGAACTCTCACCATCTCTTACCACCGAGCTGCCCCCCCTTACTAAGGTACTATGAATAAATGAATTAATATAGTCAGTCAGTCACAGCACGCACAAACGCACAGACAGGCCAGACAGACTTTCTGTTTATGAGAAGTAGAACCTGTAGGTAGCACCACCTTGCTGGCAAGATGACTGTGGTCTAGAATACAGTCAATTGGCTGGTCGGAAAAGCGCACGGACCCCGAGATGTCACACTCTGTCTTCTGTAGTTTTAGCCAAGCCAGACTATCTAGAAAAGTGAGCTGGGAGGAGGGTCCTCGCGGGGGAGAGGCCTAGAAGTATATAGTCTTACTAGTTCAGACGTCTGCAGTTTAGTTTTTATTGACATTGAGGTGTTAGTGAACCATTAAGCACAAGCATAGTTGAACTGACATTGAATGAGGGCTCCAGCTTTACTGTAAAGAGTCATCGTTGCACTCTTGTTGATATTATAAGCCCAACGGTCGTGTGATTTGGTTTGAATTTCATAATCAACTTTTGGCGACATTTTCTCTTTTATGCCCATCGGTCCTATTATGGAGTTCTGTGGTCCGGCATGCCCAAATATGGTGCTCAGGTACCAGTACTATATGTGACAGAATCCAGCAAAAAGGCCCTCAACTCTACTTTTCCATTTTTCAGATTTTTACAGATTATTAAAGCACAGAATGTAAGCTTTCATATGATGTATCATTCAATGAAATTGGACAATAATTGAAGGAGATATAACCATTTTAAAATGATTGGGGCCTTTCACCCAAAGCTGAGAAAAGTCCCTTTCAATATTCACAACATTTTTAACACCTTAGAGCTGGATAGAAGTGGGTGTGACAATGTGACAACTGATGTCATATTATGACATCAGTTATTTGTGACCAGAGCGGTTGGAGGCCAGCTCTGTTGGATGCCATTATCTGAAGCTGTGTGGAGGAACTCCATATTTGGACATAAGAGTGACGTCGTATTTGATGATGTAGGCAGTCTGCATAAATGCCGGCTGCACGCAGTGTCAGAGCTCAGAGAGGGATATTATTTCCATTTCTAATTTGACGAGATGGCGGCGATCAGAAGGCTTACCAAGGAGCTCATGGACCTCCGTAACTCCGCCATGACAAACTTCCGTAACATCCAGGTCGACGAATCGAACATATTGTCGTGGCAAGGGCTCATCGTGCCCGACAACAAGCCCTACGACAAGGGAGCCTTCAAGATCGAAATAAGCTTCCCCGAAGAATACCCCTTCAAGCCTCCCAAGATCGTGTTCAAGACCAAGATCTACCACCCGAACGTGGACGAGAAGGGGCAGGTCTGCCTGCCCGTGATCAACACGGAGAACTGGAAGCCGGCGACCCGGGTGGAGCAGGTGCTGCAGTCCCTCATCAGCATGGTGAACGAGCCGGAGCCCGACCACCCCCTGAGGCCGGACCTGGCGGACGAGTTCACCAAGGACCGCAAGAAGTTCTTTAAGAATGCCGAGGACTTCACGAAGAAACATGGTGAGAAGCGGCCAACGTAAGGGGTCTGTCTGTCTCACCCCTCATCCTCCTCCGATGAGCAATGTGCTCCCCCCTAGCACACTCGCTCGCTCTGTTTTTATTTATTTTTCCCCACCTGCCCCACGGCTATTTTCTTCATGCCTTCCGGCTATACCAAGGAGGATCCCAACCCCCTAAAGATTTTTGACAAGTTCTTTCTGACCTATTTTTCTTTTTTTTTGTCTTTTTTTGTGAATGCTTATCTTGGCACAACATTTCTTGACAACAGGCAGAGGATCCCATGAATCCCTGAAGATTTTTTGAAATCCGACCTTTTCTTGTATCATCTCTCGGGCCTCGAGTATATATGCAGAGAGAGAACTCCACTGAGTACACCCTTTTCCAGGTTTATATCTGTATACACAAGACAGCTTCCTGGACTTACCCTGCATTGCACAGGAGAAAGAGGCACAAAGTGTATATATATATATATATATATATATATATATATATATCTTACCCTGCATTGCACGGGAGAAAGAGGCACAAAGTGTATATATATATATATATATACGTACAGCCCGGGAAACGTTGCCAGTAAACCTATATCATCTATGGCAGTGGTTCCCAAACTCTTTCATGTCAAGGACCCCCAAATTGACACTAATTAGTCCGCAGACCCCCCATTTGAAGACTCTAGCAAACCTGTTTAATTTCAAGGACCCCCCAGTTTGACATGCATTAGTCTACGGAGGACCCATTTAACGGCAATTCTAGAATTGCCATTAGGGTCCATATGGTTCCTAACTGTCATTTAGCTTCAGGGGACCCCCTTGAACTGCCTCAAGGTCCGGGGGAAATAAATACAAAGAAAATAAATACATTATACTGCGTCAAAAGTAACAACAACAATTCAATCAAACATTGTCCAAATTGTCAAATAATATAAGAAAGAAAAAAAATATGTTTTGAAAGTAGCTACCGCCCCGCAAGGCAAAAGGTCGGCTCAAAAACATGATAAAAGAATATAGTTTTCGTTGCGATGCCAAAGTCATCGCACGGCCGGGCGAAACGGGCGGTAACTGCTGGAGACCAGCACAGAATGGAGACCAGCACAGAATGGAGACCAGCACAGAATGGAGACCAGCACAGAATGCAGCTCCAACTCACAAACATGAGGGAGAGTTTGGGAGATGTCCATACGGGCATATCTGTCCAGACACATCCAGAGCCATCTAATAGAAGAGTTGTGACATTGAGGGGGCAGAAACCGAGCGCTCGAGCGCCGTTCATGCAGCCTGAACTGAGACTGAAGCTGGAGTTGTAAATACATTGTTTTCAACAAGGGCGGCCGCAAATAAGAGCTATTTTAAGCATGTGTGCAACATGACAACTGTTTTAAAGTATTGTACAGTAACAACTAAAGTCTCTTTAATGTTTATGTTGTACTATTACTACAAAACAATCTAAAATAAAGGGATTTAAGATCATTAAAGCTGGGCTGTTGCCCTGTGAGTCCAAGGCATTTCTGCCTATACTGCCGGTCCAGGACTTGTCCCATGTTGGTTGTCTCCATTCTCAATAGAAGTCTATGTAGGAGAGACGCCATTGGACTGAAGCCCCATGAAGTGAACGCAGTTTGCGTAACTCTGTCTATATCTGAGGCTCTGGACACACATTCACACAGCTTCAAAAAGTCACACAGCACTTTGAGTACGGTCGACGACAGTCATGAGTGACATCAGTTACCTTGACTATCTATTAATCTCTACGTCGTCCTCAGACGAGCCCTCCATCGTCGTCTCCAGTCATCTCGGTTCTCCATACATCTGGCCAGCTCCTTTGTGCTTTCCGCAACCAGTATCTCTCTTTAGTACGTCCACGTAGGTAGGTGTGGGACGTCCTCTCCATCGATGCCCGTGTGTTGGTTCCCACTATTAATGAACAATACAAAAAAATACAAAAAGAAAGTAGCGTAAATATATACCGGATTTAGCAGAGATGCCATTTTCCATCCGTAGTCCTCGGGACATTGAACACTTAAACAAAACGGACATAACAAGATGTGAGAGGACACAGCGTATACATCAAAAAATCGTGATCTACCAGTAGATCACGAGTAAGACGCGCAAACACGGGAAGCGAACGCAGATCGTAAATTGCAATAACAATTAGAACAAATTACGAATTAGTGAGAAGTGTGTGGTACTGTGAAATTAGTGAAAACAGGGCCGCCACCATGACTCAGCCATATGTGTAGCGTGGATGTGTCATGTCACCATGACTCAGCCATAACCATATAAGGAGTCCCCAAAGCAGTTATACGTCCAAATATGGAGTGTGTTGCATCAATCACAAACAAATCACTCAGCTCCATATACGTATGGGCACAAAAGCGGGACAGACAGACAGACAGACAGACAGACAGACAGACAGACAGACAGACAGACAGACAGACAGACAGACAGACAGACAGACAGACAGACAGACAGGATCTGCTAGGTCTCATAGTAAGTGCTCACTGCGTTCGCAACAAAGGCTGTGCAGGTAGATCACATGACATGCCCCTAAAGAATATTTAATTTAAAAATAAAAACAATTTTTGGCATCTGCCACTTGAATTAAGTTGACTCGATTGATTGGCTGACATAAAAAATTAAGCTCAAACCCATAATGCAATACTTTGTTTTCAAGAGTGTGTTGCTGCGCACAAAATGTCGGTATAGATTAACAAATGAAATACAAAAATAAATGACCTATTCATCTCTTTCCCATTCCAGGTGCATTTGTCTTAAATGTAATGCCAGCGCTGCGCTATTCCAAAGCCATTTTCAGCAATGGTAGGCTATTATAATGTTTACAGTGCAGATCTTGTTGAGCTGGTCATTTTGAAAGTGGCTCTCATGTCAAAAAAGAGTGGGCACCCCTGGGCCGTACATAATGCATTTCAAACACAGTAAAAAGAGAACAATATTCAAACTATTGCTAGGGTAAGTATAAGTGGGTAGGCCAACTCTATAGTGTACTGAGAGTAATGTGTGATCACAGGACTGGCTGTTGTTTACTAGCCACTGCTTAAAATGGCCGTCGAAATACATCGTTTTCAACGAGGGGC
Source organism: Protomyctophum bolini (assembly GCF_963924005.1). Classification (NCBI taxonomy): domain Eukaryota; kingdom Metazoa; phylum Chordata; class Actinopteri; order Myctophiformes; family Myctophidae; genus Protomyctophum; species Protomyctophum bolini. The sequence goes on along the minus strand of NC_137876.1, from coordinate 4,790,320 downwards.
GGCGCAAATAAGAGCAACTTTTAAGCACGTGTGCAACATGACAACTGTTTAAAGTATCGTATACAGTGACAACTAAAGTCTCAATGCAATGTTTATGTTGTGCTATTACCACAAAACAATCTAAAATAAAGGGATTTAAGATCATTAAAGCTGAGCTGTTGCCGCCTGGGTCCAATGCATTTCTGCCTGTATACTTCCGGTCCAGGACCCCAGCATGCTCAATAGAAGTCTATGTAGGAGAGACGCCATTGGACTGAAGCCCCATGAAGAGAACGCAGTTTGCGTAACTATATACTGTATCTAAGGCTCTGGTAGCCGCCAGACTGCGGGCCCCTCCTCGGCCTCGTCAAGTCTCTCTCTCTCTCTCTCTCTCTCTCTCTCTCTCTCTCGACACCTGCTGCGTCGTGTGGGTGTCCTCATCAAGCGCGTGTTGTTTTTGGCAGAAATTAGTCTATTGAATAGTTTTGCAGTTAGTTTTAGTCACATTTTAGTCACCCGGCTAAAATGTATTTTGGCAGGCATTGATGACACCATAATGAATCCCTCATGTCAGACCTGGAAAGGCAGAGCGGACAAATCTCTGTTCTGACAGGGTCTGCCGTGCCCGCCACCGTTCCAATGCCAGCTTGAGGTAGACAGAAGGCGTGCAAAAAAACATCCCCAAACTCAGATAAACAATCAATGCAAGAATAAGTGTGCTCGCCCACCCCGAGGCATTATACTGGAGATGGGAGGAAGATCCTTCCAAGCTGACCATCGTCACGCCCCGCAAACAAACGCTGGCAGAGGGTGGATTACTTTTTGTATTTGCTCTGGCAGGGAATGAGTTTGGGCCAATATGCCCAATCCTAAAAAATAAAGCTGCCATGAGAGCTACTTTACTTGAGAGCTACTTTCAAAATGGCCAGCTCAACAAGGTCTATATACGCACCGAAAACATCAAAACAATATTATATCATTGCTGAAAACTGTTTAAAAATGGCTTACAAAAATTGTAGGATAACAAATGTAAGAAAATATCGTTTGCTGTCGGCAGGAAACCTCATGACTCCATTTTTTAAGTTTTAGATTTTTTTGGCATAAATCAGTGCTATTAACACCCTTTACGTCTGTGTGTTGTTTCGAAAATATTGAACCAATGGAAAGTAGTAAAAAAGTGCTTTGGACAAAACCTCTTAACTCCATTGGACCCTCAAACTGTCTGCAAAAGCAACTAACTCCACCACCTCTCCCACCTCTCATGGAAGTCATTGACAATATCTAAAGTCAAAACACCAACTTAAGGTTTTCTTAATTTCCTCAAGAATATATATTTTGCATTTCCTGAAAAATGAACATTTGGGAGTTATGAGGTTTACTCCAGACAGCAGAGATTAGTATATATATATACACACACCGTATATATTTTCCAAAGAATGCGTTTCATTCAGTGAGCGAAATGCCACTGAATTTGAACGTAGGCCTATATTAGGGCTGCGAATCTTTAGGTGTCCCACGATTCGATTCGATTCCGATTCTTGGGGTGACGATTCGATTCAAAAACGATCTTTTCGATTTTTCCGATTCTCGATTCAAAAAAGATTTTTTTCGATTCTAAAGCAGTTTATTTTATTTTATTAAAAACAATTAAATAGAATTTTAGCATGATCTACTCCAGTCTTCTGGCATGAAAGCAGAGTACATTTAGTAAAAAGCTTGTATAATTGTAAAGGTTTTATCAACTGAATGATTTAAACACACAAAGGTTAAATCCAAGAGTAAGAGAACATGTCTCATGTATTTAGCTTGCACAAATTTGAACCAGTACAAAAGTTACAAAATCTCTTCTCACTCAATACCAGAACAATAGAGCACCGAAGTCCTGACGTAACTCGCTCATCCCGACGATTCCCCTGGTTCGCGGAAGTAATTTCTCTATGGAGAATAACATGGGGTGATCTTAATATCGTCTACTATAAGCGTTGTGGTCCAAAAATAAACAAGCTGTCTCGGCGTTATTGTTAGGGAGGTGTCTCTGTATCGTTTGCAACAGTCAGTCACTCATATATGATACAGTCTGCTTCTAGCGAAAATATAACTAATTCAGCAGCAGTAACATTACCGTTTTCTCTCAGTCAGTTGATTCTTCATATCCATATGAGTGAAGCGGCCGGGGTGACATGTTTATTTTTCAAACACAGTTGTTATATGAGGCGATCTAAAATCGCTTCAATGGGGATTTCAATGCAACTAAACAAATACATGAACCTGGGGACTGACGCCCTCTACTGAAAGTGACGTCAGACTTCGGTGCTCTATACATTAGTATTAAAACAGGTGTAAAATAAATACAATTGGCAGGCTTAGCTTAGCTGGTAGTAAATGCACTATGCAGAAACCCAGGCCATAATGCATTGCATGCACAGGTACATTTGTGAAAGAAAAGAAAAATTAAAAAAAAAAAAAAAAAAAAAACCTTTTTTTTTTTTTTTTTTTTTAATCGATTTTTGGAAAAAGAGAATCGATTCTGAATCGGACAGCATTAGAATCGCGATTCTAACTCGAATCGATTTTTTTTGACAGGCCTAGCCTATATACAGCTCTGACTGAACACGACCTTCAATGGAGCTGTTTTTAAGATCTCTATGTTGGAGGGGGGGTGACTCCACTTTGATGACATCCATCCACAGACGCACACAAAGAAAATTATATAAAAATTATAAAATGACACGGCACAAAAATAACCGTCGCAGTCAGCGAATCGGCGAACGGGCGCACAAAAAGCCAACGGCAAGCTTTTTTTTACAAAGAAATGAGAGCTTACAAAAAAAGAGACGTATCGAATGTGCTGACACAATTTGATTTAACCCGTTCTGGATGGGAACCCATTTTGGTGTTTTAACTATATTATGTTATGCTTTAGCTTTTGAAAAATAGCAGATCTACAAGCTCATATAGCTCATAGCTTGTAGATCTGCTATTTTTGAAGAATCGTGAAAACGTGGCGCAAATCTTCGAATATATATTCTTTCACAAGCTTTTCGTTTTTAACTCAAATATTTGCTTCTGGGACAACATATTTTCAGATGGGGGTCGGCGGCCAATTACATATACAGTTCTGGGGCTCCTTGACATGAAATAGTTTGAGAATGACCGACATGGAAACATACAGTAGGTGTTTCAGAAAAACAGTTTTAGAAGGATTAGAAGGCATTTTTTGTAGAATCGTGCTCAGGTCAAAATGGGTTAAAGGAAAACGGATGAGGCGATATAAATGGTAGGGGGGGTGGGGAGGGGGGGGATTAGATGAGGAGAGATAGTGTCGTGGAATAAGACTTCCATCGGAGAGAGAGAGAGATAGAGAGAGAGAGAGAGAGAGAGAGAGAGAGAGAGAGAGAGAGAGAGAGAGTGCCATGCTGCAGATCTGTGTATTGCCTTCGCACTCGTCTTGGACATTCTCTGCTCCTCGTGGCTCCATGCATGCTCTGCTCGCCCCCCCCCCCCCCGCCTCTCTCTCTCTCATCTCTCTCTCTGATGCCAGCTTTTTGTTTTCACAGCTTGCCACGCACGTCACACACACACACATCACACACGTCGCTCACGCACATCTACAGCCATTTCCCACTCACACAGTCAACATAAAGTGAGTATTAATTTCAAAGCAAGACGATAATATGCCCCATCAATTAATTGCTTCATTTCCTCACATTGTGAGGATGTTTTTTTTTTTCTTCGTAACACGCTGATACAAATCGTATACCCAGTGGCTTCCTCGCAAAACCTAAAATATAAATAAATTTCGCTTCGGAAAATGGTCGGCCGCAACGGTGGGCCAGACAATATAGTGGCCTTGCGGTTAGAGTGTCCGCCCTGAAAACTGGGAGGTCGGGGGTGTTGTAGTATACAACATGCTGTGTACTCATACAAGGTACTTGTATGTGAATATGCAATGTACTTGATATGTATTGTGTACTGCCTGGAGGCCTGGAATGTAATAGACTGAGTGTCTTGATAGCCACTGGAGACAGCTCATAGAGCAAGGTCAATTTGCTGCTAGCTGATGTTGTTGTTATGTCTCAGTGGCACGTCATTAGGACACCAGGATCCAGAGGTATATATGATTCTGTAATGTGTAATAAACTTTGTGAACGTTTTAATGTGACCAAGTCTTCGTGTCATGTTAATATCTTCTCCCGGGCTAGCCTGTCTGTCTGTCCGTCGCCGAACCATGGAAATATCAACCGGGTCGTCACACACCAGAACCAGACGAGGGTCCAATACTTAGAACAGAGTTTCATAACAGGGGGTTCGATCCCCGGCCGAGTCATACCAAAGACTGTAAGAATGGGACCCAATGCCTCCCTGCCTGGCACTCAGTATAGCCTATCAATGGGTTGGATTGGGGGTTCAAATCAACGAATAATGAGCGCGCACGGCTGCGGCTCACCGCTCCGAGAGATGGGTCAAATGTGTGACCCACGGTCGTCACACACGACCGTGGGTCGTGTGTGACTAATCGTACGACTTTGACTTTGATACCACGTGTCAGGGACGTTCACACATCAAAGCCCCTGCCCTTTAACCCTGTAAAACAAGTTAAACAACCGCCCTTTCCAGACCACGAATGCACCATTTACTACGGTGAAAGAAATGCAAATATGGCAAATGCATTCAGGAAAATTGCTTTTGAAATCCATGTCGTTACACCGCATCTCCACTAGCTAAAGACCAAATGTGCCCTCTTAGTGGGATTTCAGCCCAGCTGCCCCTCTAACACTCCCTGCCATGTGTCACATTATGTGCTAAATATATGTCCCTTCATTCAACACCCTGGACAGCTCGTTCACGCCTTTCCTTCTGAAGAAGGAATGGCTTTAACCCTTTAGAACCACTTAGGCCTGTCACTTATGTATGAGCTATAATTATTGTTAATCGTAATTATTTTTGCTTCAATGATTTTATTGTGACATGTAATTTTCATAATATGCGTATAGCTATTATGATCCCAGAGGGACACTCAACAGAGCGAGTCAGTCACGTTGCATTGAGGTATTATCGTTCATTATAGACCTGGTTGTGGGAAGAACCACAGGCTTTGTTTTCCTTTTTTTTTCTCTTTACGTGCCCTCAGGGGTCACACTGATATGTTTTACAGGCAGTTCACGACATTGACATGTTTTACAGGCAGTTCACGACATTGACATGTTTTACAGGCAGTTCACGACATTGACATGTTTTACAGGCAGTTCACGACATTGACATGTTTTACAGGCAGTTCACGACATTGACATGTTTTACAGGCAGTTCACGACATTGACATGTTTTACAGGCAGTTCACGACATTGACATGTTTTACAGGCAGTTCACGACAACATTGATATGTTTTACAGGCAGTTCACGGCAACACTGATGTTTATTCAACAGAAATGTATTCAACAGACTATGACTAAAACTAAAGTCAAAGTCAAAGTCGTACGATTAGTCACACACGTTATAGTTACCACAGTGAAATGTGTTCTCCGCATTTGACCCATCTCTTGGAGCGGTGAGCCGTAGCGTGCGCCACGCTCAGGAATCATTCGTTGATTTGAACCCCCAACCCAACCCATTGATGCTGAGTGCCAAGCAGGGAGGCACTTGGTCCCATTTTTACAGTCTTTGGTATGACCCGGCCGGGGATCGAACCCCCGACCTCCCAGTTTCAGGGCGGACACTCTAACCACAAGGCCACTGAGGCCACCTGATGAAAACTATCATCAACAAGAGACTATGACTAAAACTAAATGAAAACTATTCAACAGACTATGACTAAAACTAAATGAAAACCATTCAAGAGACTATGACTAAAACTAAATGAAAACCATTCAACAGACTATGACTAAAACTAAATGAAAACCATTCAACAGACTATGACTAAAACTAAATGAAAACTATATTCAACAGACTATGACTAAAACTAAATGAAAAGTATTCAACAGACTATGACTAAAACTAAATGAAAAGTATTCAACAGACTATGACTAAAACTAAATGAAAACCATTCAACAGACTATGACTAAAACTAAATGAAAACCATTCAACAGACTATGACTAAAACGAAATGAAAACTATTCAAGAGACTATGACTAAAACTAAATGAAAACCATTCAACAGACTATGACTAAAACGAAATGAAAACTATTCAAGAGACTATGACTAAAACTAAATGAAAACCATTCAACAGACTATGACTAAAACTAAATGAAAACTATATTCAACAGACTATGACTAAAACTAAATGAAAAGTATTCAACAGACTATGACTAAAACTAAATGAAAACCATTCAACAGACTATGACTAAAACTAAATGAAAACCATTCAACAGACTATGACTAAAACGAAATGAAAACTATTCAAGAGACTATGACTAAAACTAAATGAAAACTATATTCAACAGACTATGACTAAAACTAAATGAAAACCATTCAACAGACTATGACTAAAACGAAATGAAAACTATTCAAGAGACTATGACTAAAACTAAATGAAAACTATATTCAACAGACTATGACTAAAACTAAATGAAAACCATTCAACAGACTATGACTAAAACGAAATGAAAACTATTCAAGAGACTATGACTAAAACTAAATGAAAACCATTCAACAGACTATGACTAAAACTAAATGAAAACCATTCAACAGACTATGACTAAAACGAAATGAAAACTATTCAAGAGACTATGACTAAAACTAAATGAAAACCATTCAACAGACTATGACTAAAACTAAATGAAAACCATTCAACAGACTATGACTAAAACTAAATGAAAACCATTCAACAGACTATGACTAAAACTAAATGAAAACCATTCAACAGACTATGACTAAAACTAAATGAAAACCATTCAACAGACTATGACTAAAACTAAATGAAAACCATTCAATAGACTATGACTAAAACTAAATGAAAACCATTCAACAGACTATGACTAAAACTAAATGAAAACCATTCAAGAGACTATGACTAAAACAAAAACAACAGTGGTCTGTTTCCCTCCTGACATGGTGGTGAATCCACCCTGTTTCCAGGAGAAAATGGTACAATCCTGTGCACTACTGCCCCCTATGAGCGGCATTGTGAACTTGCGCGCATGGTGACACAGCTCTCTATAACAGTACTGTAGTTTGAGACTCTTAATTTTGATTAAACCGCTCAGTGTTGTTTTTGGCAGCAAATTTCTATTTTAGTTTTAGTCATAGTCTTTGGAATAAAACTTTTGTTTTAGTCATATTTTAGTCACCTGCAATGTTTTAGTGTTAGTCCAGTTTCAGTCGACTAAATGTCATAATATTCTAGTCGACTAAATATGCAGTTAATTTAGTCGACTAACATGTATTTTGGTGGGCCTTGATGCCGTCGTAATGGCTCATTTTACACTTATAAAAAAATAGCAGATCTACAAGCTCATGCACAGCGCGTCGCATGGCGCGGTGTGCTGTGAGCTTGTAGATCTGCTATTTTTCAGCATGCAACCAAGTGTAAAATGACTTATACTAGATCTCTTGTCCACTAGTCCCTTCCTAACATTTTAGTATACTTTCTATTTGTTGACGGAATTGTCAATACATTTAGCTTTAGTTTTATAGTCATAATAGCTTCGTTTTCATTTAGTTTCCATTTAGTTTTCGTCAATGAAAGAAAGGTAGTCAACGAACATTTTTCGTCTTAGTTTTAGTCCAAAAGATAACACTGAAGCCGCTCAAATCCAAAACACTCATCACTAGTCATAAATTGAGAACAACACAGAATATGAATATTAGGACAGATGGTGCATGGTGAGGGATATTTAAATTTAGTATTTATTTATTTTTCACTACAAGTCTGGAATTACTTGCGGCCATCTCTGATTATATTTATTTAAGCAGATTAATTGTACAATCGTTTATGCAATTGATTTATTTCAGTTGAACTTGGATTAATTTGTCTTTGATTTAGCCCGTTTATTTTGTAATAGGCCTACCGGTAAAGTTGGTAATCAGTGTATGCAATAACAGTCAACTATTAGTCTCCACCATATATAATGTAATATTTCTGCTGTCTGGGAGAATCCACCTACGTAACTCCAAGATGTTCATTTCAGGAAAACTATAGAGTGCCCGAAAATGTATATATTTAATTCATATTAATTAATAAATATCCCATGCCAAAGCGCCAGCGCTCGCCCAGCAGTCTGCTGTCAACCAGGCAGATATGTTGATCTGACCCTATTACGGTCTGGTTGTGTTGCGATTATTGCGTGCGTGCGTACGTGCGTATCCAGACGTCTCGAAGCGGATCTACTCCTTGTACTATGTGGGGCTTTATTCGTTCTTGTGCGGAACTATCTGGTGAAAGTTTGTAAAGCCATGCTGCATAAAGTCTAGTGAAGTCGTCTCAGTCTCCTCTACAGTCCTCATGGGAACAGCAGTCAAACAGATCAAACGGGATCACTGTTAACTGTCTGGAATACAGCGTTTTGCCGAGCGGAGACTAGGAGAGAAGTAGCCTCGCTGCCTGGTGACTACATGCATGCCCCGTGGTGACAGTGAGACGGTGACATAATTCATTTTCTTCCCCATTCTCTCTCTCTCTCTCGCACTCACACGCGCGCGCGCACGTGCGCGCGCACACACACACACACACACACACACACACACACACACACACACACACACACACACACACACACACTTATAGTTTCTACCTCTTGTGCGAGAGCGAAGTATAGAGGGGGAGAGGCTTCGGGGGAGGAGGGAGTGACAGAGCAGGGCTGACCGAGAAGCGAGGGGAGAGAGAGAGAGAGAGAGAGAGAGAGAGAGAGAGAGAGAGAGAGAGAGAGAGAGAGAGAGAGAGAGAGAGAGAGAGAGAGAGAGAGAGAGAGAGAGAGAGAGAGAGGGGCAGATCGCTATCAGCTGAATTCTCTCCGCTGTAGAGTCTCTCCCATGAGGCTTCGTCAACACCAGGAGAGAGAAGCGGCCAGTCAGACTCAGAGTCAGTCCACGTAGCCTATTATACGGAGCAATAGTCTGCACTATGGACGCAGGGAACGTTCATTTCGGACCCCTTTCCGTGGAAGAAGAAGAAAAAGGAGAAGAAGTAGTGCGCGTCTCTCCGTCTGCCACCGTTCGTTCGGTTCGGAGGGGGAACGGGATGGAACGGGTGCGCGGCTGCACCGCATGTACTACCACCACCACAGTCTGCTTTAATATGAACCGTTTGTTCTTCTTTTGAAGGCATCGCGGAACTTCGGAGGAGAGGAGAGGAGAGGAGGAGGAGGGATCAGTATACTCTCTCGATCCGTCTCTGCTGCTGCTGCGCCCGGCTGAGGGTTGAGGCTCGGACCCCGAGTCAGTCAGTCAGTCAGTCAGGGGGGGCAAGCCAAGACGGGCAAGTCGGCAAGATGTGGGTGGACTGGACTACTGGGGCAACTGAATGAATGCCCCCCACCAACCAACCAACCAACCAACCCACCCACCACAACCAGGAGGGCTATACGTCGCTGCCCAGTGGAGCCGTTCGAACATGGAAAGCATGCAGCAGCACACCGGGACCTGCACCATGGAATAGTTTCACCGGCACCACGATAATGTCCGGCCCCAGCCGACCAGGAGTACTGTGAGACCGTAAAGGCTATACGACGTGGCTCGATCTTTTTTTTTGTTGCGGATAAGCTGCTCATCTGGATGATTTCTTTTGGAAATTAATTGGACCCCGTTTGGATGTATAAAGGATAATACATAGGCTACACTAAAGACATTTTTAAGGCTCCCTTTTGAAAGGTAAGCGCGCACAAATTAAAGCGGCATGCACCCCGTCTCCAATACAATAAATACACATTTAGGTTAATTTTAAAAGCATATCCATTTCACTTTATAGCCTATTTTGGAATTCATAAATCACTCAATTTTCTTCACAATGTCGTGTCGCTCTCCTATAGTTAATACGGAGAAAAGTGGTTTATAGATTAATTATGTAGTGTGTTCTATTAAGACAGACGGCACCTATGTGCCTACGTGCATTCCAGTGCGTGCATGTAGGCCTACGTGTGACAATAGGTAAGTATTATAGCCAGTGTGTGTGTGTGTAGCCAGCAATGCATGACGCACATACATGCACACTGTGCTCCTGTTCTGTGCCATATTATAGCCTGCTGTATAACGGCAATAGTCTGCCTGTAAATCCACAGTTGTATGCCTATATACCATTTAAAAGCAGTGGCTGTTCATAACAATATATATCATGGCACTGGTGCTTTTATTTTATCGTTTTATTTGATCGTCTTATACCGCGGCTAATTATTTATTTAAGTAGTGGAAAGTATATAGGCCTAACTATATACATTTTATTTTACTTTTAATGGAGTATTTCCAATTTTCAGTAGTACTTTTCTACTCCATTTCATGTCAGACTCAGAGGCAAATAGTAGCCTATACCTTCATCCCTAAATTTAAAGCCCATTTGGAAACTTTAGTTACCATATAGTGACTTAAACCTTGTATAGATTTTGATTAGCTATTATTTATTACAAAACATAAGGCCTACACTACCCACTTCAGCCATATATATATATATATATATATATATATATATATATATATATATATATATATATATATATATATATATATATATATATATATAGGCCATTAGTAAATAGCCCACGTACGTACCTGGCCTATATCATGCTCACAATGTCTCACATGCAGCTAAAGCACCCTGAGCTTGTAAATCTGCTATTTTCAAAATATCGTGCATAGGCTACGTTTTATCATTTGCAAACTTGTGAATTTTAAATGGGACATTCTGCATAATAATGCTTATAGGTCTAGGGCTTTTACTTTCGTACGCCAACACTTTTAAGGACCTTTTTACTCAAGGGAATATTTTGAAAAACATTGTTGAATAGTTCAGCTATAGCCTCTAGTCTACATTGACACGTTGTGAGCTTGTAGACTGGCCATTTTAATTAACTATCCAAAAATATTTTGAAAAATAGTAAAAAGAAAAAAAAAGGCAAATACATTTAGGGATAAGGGGTTTAGCGGTGACGAAAATGGAACCTTAAGTCCTACATTTTGAATTTCGGACATTTACTAAGTTGTAACTGCAGCAGCTGTATTGCAGTATACTTTTACTTTAAGGGGCATACCACAAATTTTACTATGTCATTAATAGTATACATATAGAGTTGTGGAAATATATATTCCCCCCATTATGTGTTTCCTAGAACTGAGGTAACATTATGAAGTACATCTTTGTGATGTCACTGAGATGTACTTCATAATGTTAAAGGACCACTTCACCAAATCAGTAACATTATGAAGTGCATCTTTGTGATGTCACTGAGATGTACTTCATAATGTTAAAGGACCACTTCACCAAATCAGTAACATTATGAAGTACATCTTTGTGATGTCACTGAGATGTACTTCATAATGTTAAAGGACCACTTCACCAAATCAGTAACATTATGAAGTGCATCTTTGTGATGTCACTGAGATGTACTTCATAATGTTAAAGGACCACTTCACCAAATCAGTAACATTATGATGTCACTGAGATGTACTTCATAATGTTAAAGGACCACTTCACCAAATCAGTAACATTATGAAGTACATCTTTGTGATGTCACTGAGATGTACTTCATAATGTTAAAGGACCACTTCACCAAATCAGTAACATTATGAAGTGCATCTTTGTGATGTCACTGAGATGTACTTCATAATGTTAAAGGACCACTTCACCAAATCAGTAACATTATGATGTCACTGAGATGTACTTCATAATGTTAAAGGACCACTTCACCAAATCAGTAACATTATGAAGTACATCTTTGTGATGTCACTGAGATGTACTTCATAATGTTAAAGGACCACTTCACCAAATCAGTAACATTATGAAGTGCATCTTTGTGATGTCACTGAGATGTACTTCATAATGTTAAAGGACCACTTCACCAAATCAGTAACATTATGAAGTGCATCTTTGTGATGTCACTGAGATGTACTTCATAATGTTAAAGGACCACTTCACCACTTTTCAATATCTTCATATAATAGGTCCTCACTAATAATCATGATAAAATGGCACAATTATTTTTCCTACTCAGTATGTGTCTCATAGGAGGGCTGTGGGCAGTTCAGAAACCCGTCCACCAGTGACATCATCGTTAGGCAGATATTTTCGTGAGAACGATTTTCGTTTCACAGGACTAGAAAGCCTGCAGTTTCTATTAGCTTGGATTCCCTATCGATGATGACACTGGTGGACGGGTTTCTGAACTGCCCACAGCCCTCCTATGAGACTGAGTAGAAAGAAATGGTGCCATTGTATAATGATTATTAGTGAGGAGCTATATTATATGAATATAGGTTGAAATGTGGTGAAGTGGTCCTCTAATGATTTTTGTCAGACCTCCAGTTCTAGGCAACACAGAATGGTGGGACTTTTTTTTTAATTATTTCCCCACAACAACTCTATTACTTAGGTTACCTTACTACAAGTAAGACGCGCAAACGCGGGAAGCGAACGCAGCTATACGTCCAAATATGGAGTGTGTTGCATCAATCACAAACAAATCACTCAGCTCCATATATGGGCACAACAGCGGGACCGACACACAGACAGACATGATCTGCTAGGTCTCATAGTAAGTGCTCACTGGGTTCGCAATAAGGTATATATTAATGACATAGTGAAATGTTGAAAATGAGTGGTATTCCCCTCTAAGTAAAACACGTGAGTAGGCCTATAGTTTTCCCACCATACTGATTAAATGCAATCATAACCGTGCATGTGTGAGGAGGCCAAATGTGGTTGCTTTGATATGGAATAATTATATAGCCTAAGTGGCCATAAGGATGATTAGTTCTATTGACCAGCATTGGCCACAGTCATCAATGCAATCTGTCAATTGGCTGCTGTTGCCTGAATGATTAACATAATTATTTTGGCCAGGGGTTTGGCCAACGTTTTTGGCTGCAGGGACCTCCTGGAAATGCTTTGGCCGTGTCTCGCGACTACCCCCGCCCTCCCCCCTCTCCCCGCGCCCGATACAAATTATCCGCTATACAATAATCTTAATAATAGCGATCCATAGTTTCCTTTCGTGGCTGTTTACATTCGAGGGTCGCCGGTCCTCTCGAACGGAACAGTTTAACGTCATGCCCAGGACCTATACCACGCGTCACGAACAAAGTCAGGGAGAGAAGGATGAGGCTGGCAGGGCACTGCGTCAGGCACCCAGAACTTGAGGCAAGTAAATTGACCCTATGGGAGACAACCACAGGGCAAAGCCAGGAGGGGAAAGAAGCGTACCACCTATGTAGACGTGCTGCGGCGCGACAGCTTGGCTGACAACACTGCAGAGCTCAAGAACCTGATGTTGGATAGAGGAATTTGTGGAGGGCAGCGATCCAGGAATCCCGAGTTGGTGTTGGCTAGACTTCACTCTCGCAGCAAGAGAATAATAGCGAAGAATACATCATAAATAAATACTGACACCAGATATCTCTCTCTACGTCGTCCTCAGACGAGCCCTCCATCGGCGTCTCCAGTCATCTCGGTTCTCCTATACATCTGGCCAGCTCCTTTGTGCTTTCTGCACCAGTATATCTTTCTTATGATATAATCTTTAAGGAAAGTTTATGCATGCACTATACGTGTACTATGTGAACTCATTCAGTTGCAACCCACCCCCAAGGGGTTAAGAACCCCTGGCCTATATTGTCGTAGGCCATTTATTCCTGTACATTTTAGCCTTATACAGTATTGCAAGTTGCAAGTGCAAAATATGCACCGGGCGTCAAGCTATATGTTATCTTATCGAAAAGCAGCCTGACTTTACAGTATTGTGTTTAGACAGGATAAACGGCTGGCTGGTTATTATTCGTGCGCAGAGCGATAATATTATATGGTCAACCTTATCGAGTTGGCAGAATCTAAATGAGTCCCAGTACTTTATTTAAATATGGCGACCTTGCGTGTGCGCAGAAAGCTGCATGCAGCATCTCTTCTCCTATAACAGTGGAGAAGGTGCCGACATGGATCTCAGTTTGGTCCCTGTGACTCTGTGCGCCTCTGGGGGAATTTGTCCCGTGTTATCTGTGCTGACAGCCTGCGTTCATCATCGTCTGGTGCATTTTGTGCTTAAGTTGCAGCCCCCCCCCCACCCCCCCTCCCCCCCATGCACAACACAACCCAGAGTCACTGTCACTCCCAGACTTAAAGAGAAATCAGACCCGTTTGAAGTGAGTGGTGCTGTACTGTACTGTACTGTACTGTACTGTACTGTACTGTACTGTACTGTACTGTACTGTACTGTACTGTACAAGCTCTCCTCCCTGGCCTCTGTGTGTGTGTGTGTGTGTCTGTGACTGTGTGTGTGTGTGTGTGTGTCTGTGCACAACAGTCGGACTTGGTGGTGTGTTAGGCTGCGCAACACTTGGCTGTGAAAATATGCTATTTCCGTGCTCCTCAGACCCTGCAGGGACACACATAGCCGTCTATACTATAGGAGTGGTTTCACCACTAATTATCCAATGCATTTCGGAGGTATTTAATTGGAATGTAAGCTGTGAGGGCAAATCTATAGCAGTCTGCTTTCTGCATTTATTTTATTTCTGATGTGCGAGAGAGAGAGAGAGAGAGAGAGAGAGAGCGAGAGAGAGAGAGAGAGAGAGAGAGAGAGAGCGCACATGGACACGCACGTGTTAGTAGAGTCACAGTCGGTCCCACAGTCGGTTCTCAACCTTTTCATACAACGACCCCCAAAATAATCATACACCGTTATAGGCTATTTGAACTGGGGGAACCCTGACAAGCAATTGGAATAGAGGGTGACATCATTATCATATACCTGGAAGTTATGCGGGAACGTCTACTGAGTGGCAAAAAACTACTTTTCTGGCCTCGACAGCCCCAATTACATCCCAACAGAAAAGTCCTGTCTGATTGTGAGACGTTAACCCATTCTGAACGGGAACCCATTGTTAGTGTTAGCATCATGTTGTGCTTTAGCTATTGAAAAATAGCAGATCTACAAGCTCATAGCGCGCCACCGAGTGGCGCGCTATGAGCTTGTAGGTCTGCTATTTTTTTTAAATCGAAGAACGACTGACATTTTTAGAATCTGATCTCAGGTCAGAATGGGTTAATCAGACCAGTGTGTGTCCAGTGGAAACCTCGTATGAATCTGATCTCAGGTCAGAATGGGTTAAACTCACTTTGCCACTCACTTTATACATGCATATACACAATACACATGCCCTCTCTTGTAGGAGTTGAGGCATTAGACTATAGGCCTTACAGTTTGACTCGGTTCCACACAAATGTTGTGAAAATAGAATCTAGAATCAATCTTTATTTATTGTCACACCACACGCTTGGAATGTTAGCAACCGCTATCAACCAGCAGCTTCCTACTATTATCAAGACCATGTGACGAAGATATCAACCAGCAGCTTACTACTAGTATCAAAGACCATGTGACGAAGATATCAACCAGCAGCTTCCTACTATTATCAAGACCATGTGACGAAGATATCAACCAGCAGCTTACTACTAGTATCAAAGACCATGTGACGAAGATATCAACCAGCAGCTTCCTACTAATATCAAGACCATGTGACGAAGATATCAACCAGCAGCTTCCTACTAATATCAAGACCATGTGACGAAGATATCAACCAGCAGCTTCCTACTAATATCAAGACCATGTGACGAAGATATCAACCAGCAGCTTACTACTAGTATCAAAGACCATGTGACGAAGATATCAACCAGCAGCTTCCTACTAATATCAAGACCATGTGACGAAGATATCAACCAGCAGCTTCCTACTAATATCAAGACCATGTGACGAAGATATCAACCAGCAGCTTCCTACTAATATCAAGACCATGTGACGAAGCCAGCAGGCTCTGCTGGAGCCGACTGGCTGCCAAACACAGAAGTGAAATCACTGCCGCCGAAGCGGAAACAAACTGACTTAGACCTGACACTATAGATTCTACAAAATGTCTTCTAAATCCTGACAGTTTTCTGAAAATCCTATGTTTCTGTGTCAGTGGTGCAGCTGTTCTCAACCTTTCTCATGCCAAGGACCCCCAGAATTATCTGTATTTGACCGCCGACTCTCATCTGAAAATATGTTGTTCCAGGGACCACCCCCCCAGAAGCAAAGATTTGAGTTAAAAACGTTCACTCTGAAAGAATATATATATTCAAAGATTTGCGGCACATTTTCACGATTTCTCTAAAAAAAAATACAGATCTACAAGCTCGTAGCCTGGCACTCGGTGGCACGCTATGAGCTTGTAGATATGCTCGAATGGGTTAAGACTGATATGAGGTCAGGACACTTACGGTTATGAGTGATATGAGGTTAGGGGACTTACGGTTAAGACTGAGGTCAGTCAGGGTTAAGGGTTAGGGGTTAGGGGTCAGTAACGGTCGGACAGGGCGACCAATATGTCACGTGGGACGTCTCTACGTTTCCTAATCACAGCCATTTAGGCTCCAGAAGAGTCTCCTAGCTGTCTCCATTTCATTGTCTTCATAAGTATAACCTACTGGTTGATATCGGTTGATTTTCATTACAATCCGCTATAGTCACATCACAGTAAGGTGGGTGAAACGGGTGTTGAGAGCTTATAGATCAGCTAATTGTCAGCACGATGTTTGCCTCTTTCTTATTTATGTGACAATTTGGCTAAATTATATTTGACCAGTTTTCATACATAGTTGGTTGATTACTTTCGATGCAGTAAAGGTCCTTTTCAATTTAGAGTGTTTTAATTTTGTTTGTTTTTTTCACCCACTGTTATCTGGGGACCACCACCCAGATGACAGAAATCATGTGGAGTCCCCCCTGGGGGTCCCGACCCACAAGTTGAGAACCACTGCTATACAGGTTCCCTCTCCGTGTGTGTGGTTGTAATCTGTGGGTGGGAAGTATGTGTCTCTGATGTCTTGGTACAATGGACAGATGGTATAGGAAGTGTAGCTCGGTTTCCACTTCATTTTGTGTGCAGTGGGTGCATAGTCTGTCTTCTCTCGGGATACAGGTCTGCCTATGACAGCCTTTCTCGATCGCGATACTGTGCTCACTCACTGAGTCTGTACCTAGTCTCTCTGTCTCTCTCTCTCTCTCTGGATGAGGCGTCCTGTGAGGTCAGTGGAGCGGTGGCCATTGTCCGTCAGAGTGACATGTGACAGATTTAGCCTTGCAGCTTGCGGGGGGGGGGGGGGGGGGGGGGGGTGGAGGTAATACAAGAGAATGACAGCTTGGCACGGGCGCCTTATAACCATGCCGTGTCCAGCCACAAATACTCGCCTATTAACAAAGTGATGCATTGAAAAAGGCTATACAACACCAACAACAAACAAGATATGTTGAGCATTATAATGTCTTCTGCATACTGTATATGACCTTGTATTTATATTCAATATTCAATTAATTTAAACATATATATATTTATAATAATAATGAAGAACTTACAGATTTAACATTTGTAAAACGTAGCAAAATATTGGTAGGGTAGGGTACTACTAGCCAATCTGGACTGGAGGGGGGGGCACAAAGTCCAATCTGGGGGGGCAATGCCCCCCAATGCCCCCCTGTAGAGACGCCACTGCTTATAACTTGTAACCTTTATTTTTGTAGATTTTTTAAACATTATATTGTACTGTAAAATGGTCTCTTTTTCCATGATCTTTATCTTTTTTAGTATAATAGTATTATTAGTTTTTCTATGATTAGATTAATCCAGGATAATCAGCGCAAACACTTTATTTTAGAACACACCCAAATCAAATCATATCGCGGCGTACGCGTTCAATCAATTGTTCAATCAAAGCAAACGGCATAAAATATTAGTTTGCCTCTTCTGCAAAAATAATAGTTACAAGGCTGTATTCTGTGGAGCGTGCCAAGCTGTCATTCTCTTGTATTATACCGTACTTGTATTATTTCCCACCACGGAATAACCTTGCGTGAGAATATCCAACATATAGCATATTGGTCTTAATTTGGAGGGTCTCTAGAGCATACATGGGAAATACAGTGGCCCTCTGGAGTGAGTGTGGAACTATAGTGGCCCTCTGGAGTGAGTGTGGAACTATAGTGGCCCTCTGAAGTGAGTGTGGAAATATAGTGGAGTGAGTGTGGAAATATAGTGGCCCTCTGGAGGGAGTGTGGAACTATAGTGGCCCTCTGGAGTGAGTGTGGAACTATAGTGGCCCTCTGGAGTGAGTGTGGAAATATAGTGGAGTGAGTGTGGAACTATAGTGGCCCTCTGGAGTGAGTGTGGAACTATAGTGGCCCTCTGGAGTGAGTGTGGAACTATAGTGGCCCTCTGGAGTGAGTGTGGAACTATAGTGGCCCTCTGAAGTGAGTGTGGAAATATAGTGGAGTGAGTGTGGAAATATAGTGGCCCTCTGGAGGGAGTGTGGAACTATAGTGGCCCTCTGGAGTGAGTGTGGAACTATAGTGGCCCTCTGGAGTGAGTGTGGAAATATAGTGGAGTGAGTGTGGAACTATAGTGGCCCTCTGGAGTGAGTGTGGAACTATAGTGGCCCTCTGGAGTGAGTGTGGAACTATAATGGCCCTCTGGAGTGAGTGTGGAAATATAGTGGCCCTCTGGAGGGAGTGTGGAACTATAGTGGCCCTCTGGAGTGAGTGTGGAACTATAGTGGCCCTCTGGAGTGAGTGTGGAAATATAGTGGAGTGAGTGTGGAACTATAGTGGCCCTCTGGAGTGAGTGTGGAAATATAGTGGAGTGAGTGTGGAACTATAGTGGCCCTCTGGAGTGAGTGTGGAAATATAGTGGAGTGAGTGTGGAACTATAGTGGCCCTCTGGAGTGATTGTGGAACTATAGTGGAGTGAGTGTGGAACTATAGTGGCCCTCTGGAGTGGGTGTGGAACTATAGTGCCCCTCTGGAGTGAGTGTGGAACTATAATGGCCCTCTGGAGTGAGTGTGGAAATATAGTGGAGTGAGTGTGGAACTATATAGTGGCCATCTGGAGTGGTAGAAGTAGTATTTTGCAGAGACTGTGGCTAATAGTTGGCCAAAAGCTATCACAGATAACAGGAGGTCTCTGATCTGCCAAAGGATGTGCTCCAGCTGTGTTCCATTCACTGCATTCTGTGTGTCCGGTGTGGGGGAACTTATAACAAGCACGGTTGGTATATTTCTATGCACAATATTCTGCAGAGCCAATTTACAACACTTCACTTTCCATTAGTCGGACTCAGAGACAGACGTTCCCACGGCGCCCGTACAGATCTGAGCGAGGCAATTCATTTTGTAGAATATAGGAATTTGGAAAGCCACTGATTTTTCCCATTATTCTCATTTTTTCATATAGGTCTCCTCCTCTACCGGATCCAAATGCCATGTCCAAGGGAGGCGGCGCAGTGATTCTGGACCCGGCAGCCGTGACGGTGTGTGACATGAGAGGGCGGAGAACAACGCTCAGAGGAACGACGAGGACGTTACACGGATATGTCCTGCCGGCTGTGCGACGAATGCAACGAGAAGCTCTGGACTGAAGCCATTCCAATGATCTCTAGCCAATGCTGAGAGGAGGGGCTGTGTTGTGTGTGGTGGGGAGAGAGAGAGAGGGAGAGAGGAATGTGATGAGCTTCATTAGAGTCCCTCATCTTCACGCGTTGGGGACCGACAGCGTTGGCGCTGGGAATCACACGTCGAGCTTAATGAGACCGCTGCTCTTTTGTTGGAGGGTCTGGGACGACTAATTACCACGGGATTATTCAGAGCCTGACCCGAGCTGCACGGCACGCACACACACGCACATACATACATGCACGCACGCACACACACTGGTGTGGCGAACAAAGCACCAATATCCGGTGACAGAACCCCGGGTTACATTGTGATATACAATTTCAATTCCCTTGAAATTTGTTCTCGCCTTTTTTTTGTTCGTGGGATATTTTTTTTCAGTCTTCCTTTTTTCTTTGTTTTTTTTCTGGGCTGTTCATATATATATTTTTTCCTTGTTTTTCTTCGGGGAAATGGAGATACAGTGGCGTTTACGGAATAAGGACTGGGTCTCCTGCCTGAGGCCGTGGATCCCCATCCTGCTGGGCCTTCACCTGCACTTCTCCTTCACCGCCTCCTCCTCCTCGTCCTCCTCGTCCTCCTCCAGCTGCCCCGACGAGTGCCGCTGCGACCGCACCTTCGTGTACTGCAACGAGCGCGACCTCAACTCGGTGCCCGCGGGCATCGGCGAGGGCTACAAGACCCTCTACCTGCACAACAACCGCATCAGCAACGCCGGCTTCCCGCCGGCGCTGCACCACGTGGCCTCCGTGGAGACGGTGTTCCTCTACGGCAACGAGCTGGACGAGTTCCCCGTCAACCTGCCGCGGAACGTGCGCGTGCTCCACCTGCAGGAGAACAACATCCAGACCATCTCGCGCGCGGCGCTCGCCCAGCTGCTGTGGCTGGAGGAGCTGCACCTGGACGACAACTCCATCTCCACGGTGGGCGTGGAGGACGGGGCGTTCCGCGAGGCCCTCAGCCTCCGCATGCTCTTCCTCACCAAGAACCACCTGAGCTCCGTGCCCCTGGGCCTGCCCGAGGACCTCCGGGAGCTGCGGCTGGACGAGAACCGCATCGCCGTCATCGCCGAGGAGGCCTTCCGCAACGTGACGCGCCTCGAGCGCCTCATGCTGGACGGCAACCTGCTGACGGACGAAGGGGTGGCGCCGGGCACCTTCCGGGAGCTGGCCACGCTGCGGGAGCTGTCGCTGGCGCGCAACTCCCTCACCTACCCGCCGCCGTTCCTCCCCGGGGAGCTGCTGGTGAAGCTCAACTTCCAGGAGAACCAGATGAACCGGATCCCCGCGCGGGCCTTCGCGGGCCTGGCCAAGCTGGAGCGCCTGGACATCTCCAACAACCAGCTGCAGGCGCTGACGCGCGGCGTCTTCGACGGCCTCGTCAGCCTCCGGCAGCTCACCGTGCGCAACAACCTGTGGCTGTGCGACTGCGGCGTCACCTGGGTGGTGACGTGGCTCAAGTCCCTGCCGGCCTCGCTCAACGTGCGCGGCTTCATGTGCCAGAAGCCCGAGCGGGTCCGCGGCATGGTGATCCGGGAGCTGAGCGCCGAGCTGGTCCAGTGTGAGCAGAGTTCGCCGGCACCACTGCCCACCGGCGGCCCCGGGCTGACGTCACCGGGCGTCGTCTTCGCCCCCTCGTCCTCGGCCCCCTTGTTTCCCCCGGAGTCCCCCGTGGTGGTGGCGGCGGAGACCGACCACGTGTCTCCCCCGTCCGGCGGTCTCCCGTCCCCCACCGCGGGGCGCCCTCTCCTCCACCCCGTCTTCCCGACCCGGCAGGGCACGCCGCCCTGGAGGACTAAGCGCCCGCCGCAGAACAACTACCCGCCCCGCCGGGGGGGCGGCGGGGGGGCGGAGGGGGCGCTGCAGGTGACGTTCGCCATCCTCAACGGCTCCGCCATCCACGTGAGCTGGGCGGCGGCCTTCCCCGTCACCGCCTACAAGGTGACGTGGGCGCGCATGGGCCCCTCCCTCACCGGGGACACGGTGCGCGAGCGCATGGTGGGCGGGGAGCACCGCGGCGTCCGGCTGGCCAACCTGGAGCCCAAGTCCACGTACCGCATCTGCGTCATCCCGCTCGACGCCTTCAACAACTACCGGCCCCGGGACGACACGGTGTGCACGGAGGCCACCACCACGCCCACGAGGGACGTCGTCTCCTTCGGCGGCCCCGACAACAACAACAACAAGGGTCCGGGCTCCGTGCCCGAGCAGGCCACGCAGCAGGACCCCACCAGCTCGCCGTTCCTGCTGGCCGGGCTGATCGGCGGCGCGGTGATCGTGGTGCTGGTGGTGCTCCTCAGCGTCTTCTGCTGGCACATGCACAAGAAGGGCGGCGCGGCGCGCTCCTCCAAGGCGGCGGGCGCCAACGCCACTGGCAGTGGCGGTAAGTGGAAGTACAACCGCGGGCGGCGGAAAGAGGACGACTACTGCGAGGCGGGCACCAAGAAGGACACCTCCATCCTGGAGATGACCGAGACCAGCTTCCAGATCGTGACGCTCAACAACGAGCAGCTCCTCAAGGGAGGAGGAGACTTCCGCATTCAGCCCATTTACGCGCCCAACGGCGGGGGCGCCTTCCGGGACTGCCCCCTTGTGGGGAACGACGGCACGGCGGCGTACTGCAAGAACAATGTCCAGGACGCGGACTTGATGATGTGCCGCACATGATGACGATGATTGGTTTTTTTTGTTGGTTTTTTTTTAAAGGCCTTTTTATCGACAACCGCCCCCTTAACGTTACTAAAAGACGCTGTACAGTGTTATAATATTTCAACCCTGTGTCGAGAAATGTAATTTATATACAACTGGCTGGAAAAACGATACTTTGTTGAATTTTCAGCGAACCTTTTTTTTTTATATTTCCTTGGGTCGGATTTCTAAGTTATTGTTTTCTTGGGAGTTGTGCCGTTTTTATTTCTGTCCTCAACAAGATGTACAATCAGGAGTTCATTCACATCTAAGTATGAAGGTCTGAGGTTCAAACAGGAGTTCATTCACATCTAAGTATGAAGGTCTGAGATTCAAACAGGATTTCATTCACATCTAAGTATGAAGGTCTGAGATTCAAACAGGATTTCATTCACATCTAAGTATGAAGGTCTGAGATTCAAACAGGAGTCATTCACATCTAAGTATGAAGGTCATTCACATCTAAGTATGAAGGTCTGAGGTTCAAACAGGAGTTCATTCACATCTAAGTATGAAGGTCTGAGATTCAAACAGGATTTCATTCACATCTAAGTATGAAGGTCTGAGATTCAAACAGGAGTTCATTCACATCTAAGTATGAAGGTATGTGGTTCAAACAGGAGTCATTTACATCTAAGTATGAAGGTCTGAGATTCAAACAGGAGTTCATTCACATCTAAGTATGAATGTCTGAGGTTCAAACAGGAGTTCATTCACATCTAAGTATGAAGGTCTGAGGTTCAAACAGGAGTCATTCACATCTAAGTATGAAGGTCTGAGATTCAAACAGGAGTTCATTCACATCTAAGTATGAAGGTCTGAGGTTCAAACAGGAGTTCATTCACATCTAAGTATGAAGGTCTGAGGTTCAAACAGGAGTTCATTCACATCTAAGTATGAAGGTCTGAGGTTCAAATAGGAGTTCATTCACATCTAAGTATGAAGGTCTGAGGTTCAAACAGGAGTTCATTCACATCTAAGTATGAAGGTCTGAGGTTCAAACAGGAGTCATTCACATCTAAGTATGAAGGTCTGATATTCAAACAGGAGTTCATTCACATCTAAGTATGAAGGTCTGAGGTTCAAACAAGAGTCATTCACATCTAAGTATGAAGGTCATTCACATCTAAGTATGAAGGTCTGACATTCAAACAGGAGTCATTCACATCTAAGTATGAAGGTCATTCAGATCTAAGTATGAAGGTCTGACATTCAAACAGGAGTCATTCACATCTAAGTATGAAGGTCATTCACATCTAAGTATGAAGGTCTGACATTCAAACAGGAGTCATTCACATCTAAGTATGAAGGTCATTCACATCTAAGTATGAAGGTCTGAGATTCAAACAGGAGTTCATTCACATCTAAGTATGAATGTCTGAGGTTCATTTTGATCATTACGGAGTACTGGATTATAATTTTTTCAAGTCATTGTAAACTGTGACGATAATATTTAAACTAATAATAGGAACATTGAGAGACAGAAGAATGATGCTTAAATCAGCTACACGCACCACAAGATGGCATCGTTTTTCAGGCTCCGTGAAGTAAACTACAGCTTCCTATTTTTCATATTTTTTTGTGTTAATGAAGCAGCCAACATGATACATTCGTTTAATTGCAGTGTGATTCAGTAGGGATGCAATTAACATCTGCCACGCACCACCTCTTTCTTTTTTCATGCAAATGAAAAATTTGCGTGCTTTCAAAATGAAATTCTAAATGTCACACGCCTTTTTACGCAGCATATTCCAAATATTCCACCAAACGTCGAGACGTAGCCTGCGTGTCTGTGTTTGATTATATTTTTTTCTTTGTATGCAACACCATAATCGCTTTCACGTGCTCTTCAAAACGACAAAAAAAAGATTACAATGCAAAAGGGATCCTGTTATTTGTGCTAGCTAAGTTTTGAGGATGCCATTTTTTTTCTTCAGGGGAGTGTACTTTGCAACAAGCACATCTGCCATCTCTGTTTAAACCATGGGGGAAGTAATTGCAACTTTTAT
Organism: Protomyctophum bolini; assembly: GCF_963924005.1. Lineage (NCBI taxonomy): Eukaryota > Metazoa > Chordata > Actinopteri > Myctophiformes > Myctophidae > Protomyctophum > Protomyctophum bolini. The sequence goes on along the minus strand of NC_137876.1, from coordinate 4,766,035 downwards.
TTGGCAAAAAAAATTAAGAAGAAAAATGTTATGGTAATACAGTATATGTATATATATGTGCCTTGAAATTATCAGCTTACAATGTATTTTGAACCCATGTTTTTGCACAAAAAGTGTACTGTATATATATATTGAATTGAATTGTTGTTGAGAAAAAAAAGAAACTTGATTTTGATTTTTTTTTAAATTGACATTGTAATTATTTACTTATCGTATGTCACTGTCTGGTGGAAACCTCATATATACCAAAACTGTGCCGGAAATGGAGAAAAAAAAGGAAAAAGGTGTAGTATTTATTTAGTCACAAACTCTTGTTCATATTATTTTTGTGGTTCACATAAAACCCACAGAGAGACTTTACACTCAAAATAAATAAATAGTCAATGTACGAGCTGTGAGCTTGTATATCGGCTATGTTTTTCTATGTTTCTACTTCTGTGTGACACTATATAGAATGACAAATCACTGAAATCAGGGCATTAACCCATTCTGAACGGGAACCCATTTTGGTGTTAGCATCATGTCGTGCTTTAGCTATTGAAAAATATCAGACCTACAAGCTCGTAGCGCGCCACCGAGTGGCGCGCTACGAGCTTGTAGGTCTGCTATTTTTGAAAAATCTAAGAACGACTGACATTTTTTTAGAATCTGATCTCAGGTCAGCATGGGTTAATCAGACCAGTGTGTTGTCCTAGTGGAAACCTCGTATGAATCTGATCTCAGGTCAGAATGGGTTAATTTACGAGAACATGAATTAAATAATGGAGATGAAAGGTTTCTGCCCGACAGCGACATTACAGTATACACTTCTATAGGAATCCATAAAAAAGACCATAATATTCATCCCAGAATTGTCGGCGATATAATTCAACCTTTCTAAATCTGTTGAAGGGTCTTGGTGACTTTGTAGAGAACTAAAACAAACAAAAGGTTCCGTTATAGGAGAGGGTATGGTTCATTACAGATAGGCATTTAAAACAAACAAAAGGTTCTGTTATAGGAGAGGGTATGGACGGTTCATTACAGATAGGCATTTACCTTTCCTGTACAACTTTGGGATTACGGGATAATTGCTTTCCGGGTCAATGCACATACTGTAGAAGGTCATTGGTCACAAAGGGCTGGTGAGAACACTTAATGCATTTGCCTCGACGCAGAGTCTCATCGCTGGTTCCCTGTGTGTGTGTGTGCGCGCGCGCGTTGAACTGTGTGCGTGTCTGTGTGTGTGTGTGTTGAACTGTGTACATGCACAGTTCAAAATGAATGGCCGACGCTGTCAGATCCTGGCCTGAACAGAAAAAATAACTTTTTTCACAGAGGAAAACCAAATGGAAACTAAATGAAAACTGACTATTACTAAGACGAAATATATCGACAATTTCAAAAATAAATAAAAAATAGACAAAAATGTTAGGAAGGGACAAGTCAAGTGTATACAAGTGATCCAGTATAAGTCATTTTACACTTGGTTGGCATGCTGAAAATAGCCGATCTACAAGATCACAATGTGCCACTGCACGATGCGTTGAGAGCTTGTAGATTGGCTATTTTCAGCAAGTGTAAAACCAAGTCTGGCAGTGTGCCGCGGGTTCGACTCCCAGCCTTTACTGCCTGTCACTCGCCCATCTCTCTCCCCCATTTCCTGTCAGCCTACTGTCTGTCCCTCTATAAAAAATATATAAAATAAAGGTTTAAGTGGTAAAACTAAATGAAAACTATTCAAGAGACTGTGACTAAAACTAAATGAAAACTGTTCAAGAGACTGACTAAAACAAAAATTTGCTGTCAAAATCAACCCTGCTATATGCAGTCAGGCCATGCCAGGATAAAATCACATGGCTCGGCAAGGCTACTTACTGGAGTAGAGAGATAAATATTTTACTTTTTACTCCACTTAGAATGAAAAAGTCCTTATGCACACCTAGGGATGGACAGTCTGGGGCGTCGGATAAATTAACCGAAGAGTATAGAACAAACATGGAAACACGGCCTTCCAGGGACGTGGAGAGAGTGGGCTGAAACCCCGTAAGAGAGGGCACTTTTGGACGAAAATAGTGAAAATAGCAGATCTACAAGCTCACACCATGCCGCGCTGCTAACGTAAAGCTAGTTCGCTGACGTCTCACACAACAAGCACAAACACAGTCCCTTCTATAATAAGAGTGTGTTGACTGTTGAGACATCATGCATTTCCACTTTATTGAATTTACCCAGAAAAAGGCTTTGCCCTTTTCTGCAAAGCGCTCTGCTTCGCACCGACGGGCACAGCCGTGGACATTTATCCATTTAATACCGAGGCCGGTTTCTACTAAATGTCTTCTATAAATCCTGACAGTTTTATATAATAAAAAAACATGTTTCTATATCAGTGGTGCTCAAACCTTCTCCATGTCAAGGACCCCAAATATTATTATGTATTTGGCCACTTTACTTTTTTTTTTTAGTATTTCCATTTTTCTACTTCAAATCCACTCAATCTCAGAGGAAAATATTGTACTTTTACTCTGCTAAATTTAAAGTAAAATTTGAAAACGGTGGACTGTGATTGTTATTACAGAACACATAAATACATTAACCACTTCAGCCCCATTTAAATACAAGCTCACAACGTGTTTCTGCGATGCGACGTGTTGTTCAAAAGACATTGTAATTTATTTGTAACACATTGTGATAACTTGTGAAATGACTATTTTTACTTTAGGTACTTTAACAATTCTGCTACAGAACCCGCTTTACACGCTATTGAATCTATGTTTCTGCCCTGCTTATATATATTTCGCGTTTTTTTAATAAAAGCGAAATAGCGGATTTGTCGCGGGACCTGCGGTGGCGAGGCCGGTCGCGTCATGATGACGAAACCGGAAATCGACCCGTGCTCTGCATGGGCTGCAAGGGCTTCTGGGAAAATGAGTTCAATGCAAGTGAACGGTAGTTTCAACTGGACTCCAGCAGCTCTCACTGCCTGTCGTTCCACATCACGACGGTGGAATAATCTTCGGTTCGACAACAAGCCACGGAAACTATTTTCAGGGGATCAAAGGCAAATACTTCTGCTCCAAAGGTAATTAAAAGAATGCCGGCAGCCTCTGCATATTGGATATATTCATTTAAAACCGTCAACGTGTTTTAATTATATTTTGACACCAATGTGTCAAGTAAATCTTAATTACTAAACTTTTACGGTGTAAAAAAATATAGTATTTTTTTCCACCAGTGACTGATTCAAACCGGTACATTCTATGCTCTGCAACATGCAAAATAGGCTTTAAATATAGATATATGTCATGCAGTCATCATAACACAGTCCACACTCCACAGTACACATACTACTCTCATGGTGATAAATCTGTCATGCAGTATTCTCTTTTGAAGACACATTTTTCTCATGAATTATGATAAGAGAAGTCAAGATATTGTGTATGGCAAAACCATATTGATTCATATCCCTAGGGGGATGTTGTTGCAGCACTCGCCTACAGCACGTACACGTACAGTAATACACCAAGCAACCATCGCAGGGAGAAAGAAAAGACTTCCAACGAAACGTGAACATGAGAAAGCATGATTGACACAATTCAATCTACGAGGCCCAGTGCCTCGGGTGGCGCAATTAATGGTCAAATAATCCCTGCATGCCCATCCCATCCCACCCCACCGCAGGCGCAGAGGTTGTGCTGCGTTCAAATTCACCGCAGGTGCATCCGGCAAGCTTTGCCGGGGCATCTATTCTATACGAGAACACAATTGGCTCTGTGTGTTCGGCAGAGAGAGAGGGAAGGGATCATTATGTGTGCTCGGGAGAGAGAGAGGGAAGGGATCATTCACACTGCATGTGATAATTCCGGTTGCTGGGTGTGGCATGGCACCTGTCAGCAGAGAATGTTGGGGGGCGGGAGGAGTAGTAGGACGAAGGAAGGCCCTATTATATAGGGATAATAGGGCCCTATTATATAGGGATAATAGGGTCCTATTATATAGCGATAATAGGGATATAGGGCAGAGTGTTAGAATCGATACGAGCCCACCATATCAAGCAAGCTGTTTGACGTACTTGACCCCAGCATGCACCTCACCCACTTATACTCTCCCCTGTACTGCAGCAAACCCAGCAGCAACACAGCAGCACAACAGCAGAGTGGAGGCAAAGTGTGCAACGATCCACTGAAACGTGGATACGTCGCCCTGAGGTTCCCCCGAGATGCACTCAGTAGAGAAAGGCTTTCTCGTCGAGTGTGCACGCCATACAATTATAGTTGCATGCTGAAAATAGCCGCTCACAACGCGTCCCAGCACGATGTGTTGTGAGCTTGTAGATCGGCTATTTTCAGCAAGTGAAAAAAAAAAACAGTCATTACGACGGCGTCAAGACCCGACAAAATACATTTGGTTCGACTAAATCAACTGTAGATCTAGTCGACTAAAATCTTCAAAAACTAGACTAAACGCTAAAACATTGCAGGTGACTAAAATGTGACTAAAACTAAATTAAATCTATTCAAGAGACAAAGATTTGCTGTCAAAATCAACCCTGCTATGCAGTGATATTATAGTCTGGCCAAGCCAGGATAAAATCACATTGCTTTTGAGTCAAGTATCAGGATATGTTTTGAGGTACTTTACTGGAGTAGAGAGATAAATATTTCCTCCGCATCAATGTGGAATTCTGAACAACTGAGCAGAATTCACGGATGACAGTTTTGAAACATTATACGGGCCTAATTATATGGTCTATTAACTATGGCTATATTGTGCCATCATTGCAGTTAGATTGTATAATCACAATTGGCGTGATTCCATAACCTGCACTCTACGATGCAGTATACACGATTCAGAACTATACCATTTTCTTTAAGCAATAGAGGTTTCTTGGCACTTCTTTGCATCACGGTGGGTGGTTTTTAAATGAGTGCCGGTCCCCAGGAACAGTTGGCTTACATTTCTCGTGGTCATTACTGTGGTCAGCTTGCATTAAATTGCATCACAGGGCCAGCGAGAGCCCGCTCTCCCTCTGCACACATCACACACACGCACTCACGCACACATCCACCCTTACCCACAGAGAAGTATTGATCTCCGGGAACTGCACTGATTATGAAAAATGGCTACCAACCTTAATGACATTTCACCTGAGACAGACTGAACCGATGACTGCTTCCTCTCCCCACTCCTCTCCTCCACTCCTCTCCTCAACTCCTCTCCTCCACTCCTCTCCTCAACTCCTCTCCTCCTCTCCTCAACTCCTCTCCTCCTCTCCTCCACTCCTCTCCTCCACTCCTAAAGGGAGGCAAAAAAACATCCAACACTCTTAGATTTGCTCTCCTGCATGTGAAATTATGCGCCGGTCGGACGCGTGTAAATAACCCATTCTGACCCGAGATCAGATTCTAAAAATGTCTTTCTACATCCTGACAGTTTTCTGAAAAATCTATTCTATAATCTATCTAAATTTCTATATGTCAGTCGTTCTTCGATTTTTCAAAAATAGCAGACCTACAAGCTCGTAATGAGCTTGTAGATCTGCTATTTTTCAATAGCTAAAGCATGACATAATGCTAACACCAATCGAGGTTCCTGCCCCAAAATGGGATAAATCAGCAGTTATTGCGGTGCATGCCCGAGTCTTTGTGCATTGATTATGTGTTACAAAGTGTGTCAACAAAAGGAATAACTGATGGTTTCTGTGATGAACGGATTCCAGAAGAGCAAACCGCGTGGTGAAGTTTCATTATTATGCCGTCATACTGTAGGACTTTTTGCGCGATGGCCGTCACGTCGGTTAACCCATTCTGACCTGAGATCAGATTCATACGAGGTTTCCACTGGACACACACTGGTCTGATTAACCCATTCTGACCTGAGATCAGATTCATACGAGGTTTCCACTGGACACACACTGGTCTGATTAACCCATTCTGACCTGAGATCAGATTCATACGAGGTTTCCACTGGACACACACTGGTCTGATTAACCCATTCTGACCTGAGATCAGATTCTTAAAAAAATCAGTCGTTCTTCGATTTTTTCAAAAATAGCAGACCTACAAGCTCGTAGCGCGCCACTCGGTGGCGTGCTATGAGCTTGTAGATCTGCTATTTTTTAAATAGATAAAGCATAACATGATGCTAACACCAAAAATGGGTTCCCGGTCAGAATGGGTTAATGGTGGTGGTGGCCAATGAAAGCAAGCCATTTACCTTTTCAAACCCAAACGACACGCCGGACAAAGCTGATTCATGCTTCGACAGGCTGTACAGTCACAGCCTGTCGAAGCATGAGTTTGTTTTGTCCTGCATGTCATTTGGGTTTGAAAAGGGTAAACGGGAAAATTAATTACTGTAAACCATGCAGTGGTCCTCAAACAATGTCAAGGACCTGTAAATCAATGTGAATTCCTTTGAACACAGTGTGTGCAAGCTGGGACCCGCATAGGAGAACATGTGTGTTGCTAAAATGTTTCAAAAAGTTATTCCAAATTGTTCACAATTCTTTCAGATCTTATCAGTATTAAATAGGCTCAAAGGGCTTAAAACGGTTCCTGTTTTTGCAGCGGGGACCCGGTCACACTCTGAACTGAATTAAACATTAGCTCATGCCGACAGACGCGCCGACCAAATTCCCATCTTTTCCCGTTGGCAGTAAAAAGTTGGTGGTTCTGGCTCGCCTGCTTTTTCACTTATCCGACCTTGACAGAGCTCTCTGCCCAGCTCTCTGAGCTCCACAGCCAAACTTTGCAACTTGCCCAAACTTGTCTGTCCACAACAATGCCAGCTGGGCCGCCTGCTGGCCAGCCGGGGCGCCAGGGCTGGACAGGCCACAGTTCATACCGGGCATATTCCCGGTGGGCCACGGCCGTAGGGGGCTGCCATGATAAAAAATAAAATAAAAAACAGGCAGACCAATAGTCAGCAGGCCACCAGGAAAGGTCCGGGCGTGCTGCCATTCTGCCAGTGCCATCATGATAATGTCACTGTACCTGTATCAGTGAGTGACAAATAAACCCTCTACAAAGGGTTGTGCAGTTAGTTGTCTGTTGGTTTGTATTTCACGCGAAAATGACCGGGCCGAATCTTTGTCCCAGTCCAGCCCTGACTGGTGGTGGTCCCCGGACCACTGGTTGAAAACCACTGACCTAAAAACATGAACCTTATAGGTTGAATAAAAAAACAACCAAAGTTTGTCCTTGACCGTGTGTGTGTGTGTGTGTGTGTGTGTGTGTGTGTGTGTGTGTGTCCGTGTGCGTGTGCGTGTGCGTGTGCGTGTGCGTGTGCGTGTGCGTGTGCGTGTGCGTGCGCGTGCGCGTGCGCGTGCGCGTGTGTGTGTGTGTGTATGTGTGACTGTGTGTGTGTGCGTGTGTGTGTGTGTGTGTGTGTGTGTGTGTGTGTGTGTGTGTGTGTGTGTGTGTGTGTGTGTGTGTGTGCGTGTGTATGTGTGACTGTGTGTGTGTGCGTGTGTGTGTGTGTGTGTGTGTGTGTGTGTGTGTGTGTGTGTGTGTGTGTGTGTGTGTGTGTGTGTGACTGTGTGTGTGTGCGTGTGTGTGTGTGTGTGTGTGTGTGTGTGTGTGTGTGTGTGTGTGTGTGTGTGTGTGTGTGTGTGTGCGTGTGTCCACTGCACTGACAGAGAGAGGTTAGTGATAGCATGCAGCCCTCGCCTCGTAGGCTCACAGAGTGTGTCCTATTATCCTTAACATATTGGACCTGCGGGCCACATTACTCACGCCGGATGGCAGCCCGCCCAGTGTCCTCATAGCCCCCCCCTCTCCCCTCCCCTCCCTTTTCATCATCGCTGGCAATATTGCTCTAGCTCCCGCGATGCATGATGACAAACTGAAGCCCAACGAAGACTTCGTAGGGGATTTAAAAATATATATTATGTCGGCTGGATTATATAGCCTGCCACGAATAACGTCGTCAGTATGCCGATCAGGGTTATAACGCGTTTTGACCTGAGATCAGATTCTAAAAAATGTTAGAGACCACAGAAGTGAACCTTTCAAGCCTGTTTTCTCAACTCACTGTTTCTCTGCAAGACATTAGCCTACTCTATATAAGCCATATCTCCAAAACCGGTGGGTCAAACTGAACAACCAATATGTCCATTTGAAACTATTATGATTCCCTGCTTTCATATGACATGAAACAAAAACGAAATAAAAAGCCAATGGCAGTCTCTCAGTCAAATTTGGCCACATAATGTGGTTTCACATGCAGAAGAATTCAGGTATTACAATTGCATTAACCATAGGCCTATACTGTATACTTGTATGTCGAATAGTAACGAATAATTGTGAGCTTGTGATATTGTGAACATTTCTTTAACATTCCTGAAATTGTGATCTTGTAGGTCAAAAAATAGTTTGACTATGACGTGTCCAAACGGTCATGGGTTGAATATGTGGTTAACATGTTCAATGGCCGACACCTGTGATGTAGATACAGATACATGTAGGCTACACTCCGTGATGGATATCATCATCCTCATCATTTATCGACCGCGGGCGAGATCGTGGATTTCACAATATCACACCAGACCTCCCGGTCCTTCATTGATTGCCAACCCCAGTTCCTGCATGCTTACTGATGCCTGCATGTGTCCCTATAGCGATGACAACTAGGGAACAACAATTTTCTACCTCTGGTCTGCTTTGAGGCAGGACTCCAGAGAAGAAGAAGGGCAGATAGAAACCTCATGGTCAGCTCTGTAGTGATGGATATGGCGAGGGCCACATCATCCTACCAGGAGACCCGCTCAACCACCGCCGGGGCCGCGTCAGGGATGAAGTGCTGTGTGCAGCGGTCCTGTCTCCAGGAGCCCCGCTCAGGGGCCCCGTCAGGGATGAAGTGCTGTGTTCAGCGGTCCTGTCTCCAGGAGCCCCGCTCAGGGGCCCCGTCAGGGATGAAGTGCTGTGTTCAGCGGTCCTGTCTCCAGGAGCCCCGCTCAGGGGCCCCGTCAGGGATGAAGTGCTGTGTTCAGCGGTCCTGTCTCCAGGAGCCCCGCTCAGGGGCCCCGTCAGGGATGAAGTGCTGTGTTCAGCGGTCCTGTCTCCAGGAGCCCCGCTCAGGGGCCCCGTCAGGGATGAAGTGCTGTGTGCAGCGGTCCTGTCTCCAGGAGCCCCGCTCAGGGGCCCCGTCAGGGATGAAGTGCTGTGTTCGCAGCGCGGGCATCGATTCCCGATCCCACCGGAGCATTCCCCAAGTGCTCATACACTCCCACCTCTGTATGGACAGATGAGTTGATGGACAACCCGGCACAATTGCATATTTCACCAGATTCATTAGCTGTGTGTGCGTGTGTATGTGTGTGTGTGTGTGTGTGTGTGTGCGTGTGTGTGTGAAACGGCCTGCCCCTGATGTGTGTGTAGCGAGGGCTTGATCGGGGGGGGCCACGCTGATGTTAATCTGTTCAGACCCTCCCCTCCGTTTCAGCTTTTAATAGCTCACTGACACTCCTTTATTGCTTAACGACCACAAATGAAACCCTGAGAGAGACGGTCACGATGTAGCCTGCATCGACGCGGAGGAGAGAGAGAGAGAGAGAGAGAGAGAGAGAGAGAGAGAGAGAGAGAGAGAGAGAGAGAGAGAGAGAGAGAGAGAGGGAGAGGGAGAGGGAGAGGGAGAGGGAGAGAGAGAGAGAGAGAGAGAGAGAGAGAGAGAGAGAGAGAGAGAGAGAGAGAGAGAGAGAGAGAGAGAGAGGGAGAGGGAGAGGGAGAGGGAGAGAGAGAGAGAGAGAGAGAGAGAGAGAGAGAGAGAGAGAGAGAGAGAGAGAGAGAGAGAGAGAGAGAGAGAGAGAGAGATGCTTATTGCCTCCCTCCCGCAGCCATCAATAAAGCTATGTGATTGCTGCTCGCTAAACCACCGGTGGTTTCAAGAGGGGCTCCATTCTGTGTAGACTATGAGGAAAACCTGAATATACAGTGCACAATACAACAGTGTTGTTTTTGGCAGCACATTTTGATTTTAGTTTTAGTTTTAGTCACATATAGTCTCTTGAATGTTTTTCATTTAGTTTTATAGTCACCTGGAATGTTTTTAGTGTTTAGTCTAGTTTTAGTCGACTAAAAATCTACAGTTGATTTAGTCGAGTCAAATGTATTTTGTCGGGTCTTGGTGCCGTCGTAATGTTGACTATTTTTTTCACTTGCTGAAATAGCTGATCTACTTGTAGACCGGCTATTTTCATCATGCAACTAATTGTAAAATGACTTATACTGGATCTCTTGTCCACTAGTCCCTTCCTAACATTTTAGTCTAGTTTCTATTTGTTGACGAAATTGACAGTATATTTAGTCTCATAGTTTAATCATATCTTAGTTTCTATTTGGTTTTCTTCAGCGAAAAAAGGTAGTCGACGAAAAATGTTCATCTTAGTTTTTGTCGACGAAATCAGCACTGTTACTACAGTAGTACTGTGCGCAAACTGCAAAGTAACGTAAGTAGTGTTTTCAGCTAAATGTGAATAAAATCCCTGAATAACAGTTTAGTAGAAGTAGCCTATAGGGCTGTATAGAGTAGAAACGTTCACAGACATTTTGCACTATAAGCGGCCGACACTGAATCTATCTAATCGCTCACACAAATAAATAAAAAAAGAATTAGAATCAGTGTCTTCCCATTTTCATCCTTTGACTCCTCGGTTTTGTCAGTTTCAAATGCAGGCTACAGCGGTTGTAAAAGCATGATTTCTCTGTTTATACTGGCAGTAATGTTGTAAAAATGAATTTCTGACGTCCTAAGAGGTATGGAAAGCAAGCGCCGTGGGGGTTGAAACTAAGGGATTATTTCACTCTCGAACATGTTTGGTTTCATTTTATCGTCTAACTCAGGCTTACGTGAACACCCCAGACATGCAGTTATTCAGTTGCTTCATTTAGTATTTCATATAATATATGAAATACTATAATTGAAGGGGGCCTCTTCCTATAACCAATTGTAACTCCTAAACTCCATTTTAACCATGGTAGATTAATCAAAAACACCCGACCTTTGTTCAGGTGACTGATATTGTCCTTCTAATGCATGAGGGGGCCATGCTTTTTCAATTACTTTTAAAATGTATTGTATTATTATTTTAAATTAGATTTATTGTGTGGGGGGGACCAACATATTTTCAGATGGGGGGTCGGCGGCCAATTGCATAATATATAATCTTGGGGGTCCTTTGACATGGAAATGTTTGAGAACGACCGACACAGAAAGATGGGGATTTTCAAGAAAAGTGTCAGGATTTATCGAAGACATTTAGTAGAATCGTCCCCAGGTCTAAATGGGTTAATCCCGACGATGCTTCTGTTATATAACCCTATGGCGTACGGTACACATGGGGCAAGCGTGCATGTTCTTCTCATCCTTTCATTCATTTGGAGTGCAGGCTGCTCTGTGTGTTACTGTGTACACACACAGCCAGCTCAAAGAGTTCCTGGGGGATAAAATGCCATTATTTGAAGCCCTTTCATGAGAGAGAGTAAATACAAGGAATCGCTTTACAAGCGTGTCGGCTTCATCCTCGGTTAACAGCGGGCCGTCGTGCTGCGAAGAGACAGGCGCGTCTGTCCTCAGCCCGTCCCCGAGAACACAGGGAGACAAAGAGAGTTTAAGGCAAATAGGCAGGGGGACGGGAAGATTACTCAAATGTTTCACTTATAAGAAAAAAATTCTAATGAGAGCAGGGAATCATAGCTTCAAATTGACATATCGGTTGTTCAGTTTGAACCACCAGTTTTGGACATAACGTCTTGCTGGAAACAGCAGGTTGAGAAAACATGCGTGAAAGGTTCACTCTTCTGTGGTCTCTATAACATTACACCTATAGCTACATGTTTAAGCATTTAGTTCATATTTATTTCATGTTGATTTCAGCTCTGACACTTATTTCAGACATGCTCTAGTATGTGAAGAGTCTTACTGTGCTATTAACTCATCTCCTTACAGACCCATAAGGGTCCATATGGTTCTCTCAGAGTTACAGACCCATAAGTATCATTTAGCTGGGGACCCCCTGGAAGTCTGCAGTGAGCCGTACCAGTCCACTGTACGTCTCAAATCAGGCTCTCTGCGGTGAGCCATACCGTACCAGTCCACTGTACGTTTCAAATCAGGCTCTCTGCGGTGAGCCATACCGTACCAGTCCACTGTATACGTTTCAAATCAGGCTATATCTGCAGTGAACCATTCCGTACCAGTCCACTGTACGTTTCAAATCAGGCTATATCTGCGGTGAGCCATACCGTACCAGTCCACTGTACGCTTCAAATCAGGCTCTCTGCGGTGAGCCATACCGTACCAGTCCACTGTACGCTTCAAATCAGGCTCTCTGCGGTGAGCCATACCGTACCAGTCCACTGTACGCTTCAAATCAGGCTCTCTGCGGTGAGCCATACCGTACCAGTCCACTGTACGCTTCAAATCAGGCTCTCTGCGGTGAGCCATACCGTACCAGTCCACTGTACGCTTCAAATCAGGCTCTCTGCGGTGAGCCATACCGTACCAGTCCACTGTATACGTTTCAAATCAGGCTATATCTGCAGTGAACCATTCCGTACCAGTCCACTGTACGCTTCAAATCAGGCTATATCTGCAGTGAGCCATACCGTACCAGTCCACTGTATACGTTTCAAATCAGGCTATATCTGCAGTGAGCCATACCGTACCAGTCCATCGTACGTTTCAAATCAGGCTATATCTGTGGTGAGCCATACCGTACCAGTCCATCGTACGTTTTAAATCAGGCTATATCTGTGGTGAGCCATACCGTACCAGTCCACTGTACGTTTCAAATCAGGCTATATCTGAGGAGGATACAAGGCACAGTTTGTTGGGCTCCCCGGCATGAGAATCACGGCACATTTCAGCTCACAGACACCTTATAAGTGGAACTGGCTGTTCACTATTTTCTAATCTAAAGCCCCCTCTCTCATTGTCTTTTCTGTCTCTCACCCTCTTTCTCTCGCCAGGGAACGAGATTCTTCCCGAAGCACATGGAACTGATGTCCTTTCAAATCCGTTGCTAATGACCTCCCTCCCTCTCTCTCCCTCCCTCTCTCTCCCTCTCTCTCCCCCCTCCCTCCCTCCCTCCGTCCCTCCCTCCGTCCCCCTCTCCCCCCTCCGGCCCCCAGTCGGGGCTGCATATCATTTATCACTGCTCGGCCAACTTTAATAGGAAACCTCTCTCCAGGGCTGCAGTATCAAACAGAAAGTCATTTAGATTCAATCAATACTCACTATGAAGATATTAAAGCATGCACAATCTTTTCTTGTTTTTTTTTCCTTCTTCTTCCGCCCGCGTAACAGGCACCTTGCTATGGTGCAAGGGTCCGCGGTCACCGGTTAATTTACAAAGGATTAGTTTAACATTAAGCGGGTGAGGAAATGTGAGGAATCCTGGCCCCGGTAATGAGCCGGTGGACTGTGGGCCTCACGGCTGGAGGAGGACATGCATCAGCATATATGCACTGCTTATGCAAACCATGCAGTGTCTCTGTTAAAATCAATGACTGTGCACACGTCGCCGAGGTTATAAAAGACTCCTCCTGGCACACACGTTATATTTGCTCGTGATCAACTTCCAAGCCGAGGTTGCTGTGGCGTACGATTCTACGAAAGTGTTAGAAGATAGCTGGTGACGTCGGGATGTTCTGCGTTATATCCTGGGCTTAGATTACGTGGCTCGTTTTGCCATATCGTTACTCAAGCGATGACTGCTGTCGTAGATATAATTCTTTTGATGTTTCAACCACGTCGCCCGGAGGATTACTTCGCCAAATGTGTGTGAACGCATCAGTGGTGGAAAAAGTAGGCCTACTCAAATGTTTTACTTAAGTAAAAGTATGAATACTGCAATGTAGATGTACTCTGTTACAAGTAAAAGTAAGTACGAGTAGAAGTCCCGTATTGAAAATGTACTCAAGTAAAAGTACAAAAGTAGCGGCATCAAAATGTACTAAAAGCAAAAGTACTCGTATTGCAGAATGTCCCATTTCACAAGTTCGAAATGTGTACAAAATCTTTTGAAAATAGCCGATCTACAAGCAAACAATGTGTTGCATCGCGACGCATTGTGTGCTTGTAGATCTGCTATTTTCAAATGGCCAAAATATACCCATTTTTTAGAATCTGATCTCAGGTCAGAATGGGTTTTGTTTTCGAATCAAAATCACAATCTCCAAAGTAACTACTACGTTTTCAAATAGATGTAGTGGAGTAAAAGTACAATATTTGGATCCAAAATGTAGTGGAGTAGAAGTGAAAGTAGTGGAAATTGGAAAGTACAAATTCCTCAAAATTGTACTTAAGTAAATGTATTTTTAGTCAACGCACTAATCTGAAATGACACAGGACGCCTTGTCTTGTTTGAAGGGGGCGATAGCATCTCTGTAACCTGCAAGGCGCTTCTGCAAAATAAAATGGACTCCCTGAGACAGAGGAGTGTGTCAGGGGGAGAGAAAAAAAAAAAGATGATTAACCCATTCTGACCTGAGATCAGATTCATACGAGGTTTCCACTGGACACACACTGGTCTGATTAACCCATTCTGACCTGAGATCAGATTTAAAAAAATGTCAGTCGTTCTTTCAAAAAATAGCAGACCTACAAGATCGTAGCGTGCCACTCGGTGGCGCGCTACGAGCTTGTAGATCTGCTATTTTTTCAATAGCTAAAGCATAACATGATGCTATAACACCCAAAACGTGTTCCCGTTCAGAACGGGTTAAGTGATAGTCCTCATAATCCATCTAATCCGTCTGACGTTAGAGAGTCAGAAAGACAAAGGGCAGGGGATTAATTTAAGCGATGGCTATTGATTGGGGGCATTTAGAACTTCAAACTGAGAGAGAATTAGATTGTTTGGGAGGAAGCCAACAATTCCGATGGGGTCTCGCTCGGCTGACTGCCTGCCGCGCGGCGGTCGAGGAGTGATGGAGAGGAGAGAGGGGTTGATGTGCGGCAGGCTAAGAAGTATACTGTCAGTGGTGGAGAGGAACTAAGTACATGTACTGTACTTAACCCATTTAGTACTGCATGTACTGTACTTAACCCATTCTGACCTGAGATCAGATTCTAAAAATGTCTTCTACATCCTGACAGTTTTCTGAAAAAGCCATGTTTATATGTCAATCGTTCTTCGATTTTTCAAAAATAGCAGACCTACAAGCTCGTAGCTGTATGGGTATCGGAAAAAGTATCGGATCAGCCCTTATTTGGTCCTATTGGGTCATATCAGTATCGGCAAATATGGCAGTCTAACCACAGATCCGACACAGGGGTAAGGGGGTCGACACTATGGCAGGTAAATAAAAATGTTGGGGCATGTGGAGTTTGCTTTGGAGTTGCCCAAACTACAAGTGTCTGCTATAAACACAACAAGAGATATATAGCTAGCTATACTATTACCGGTCAGTGGACTTCAAAATAAGATCTTTTTTCTTTTTGTATTATCATAAATATTATTCTCCATCATTGGTCTCCAGACCACGACGGGGTTGTGGCCGTCGCTCGCTGCCTGCTTTCTAATAATAACACATGGAGGTGACAGACAGGCTGTCAGGCAGCTCAGAGCATGCAGGCAGAGCGCGCCACGGGATGGTTATATATTCTATAATACATTAGGGACGGGTTAGGCTACATAAACGCTGCTGCCTGCCACCTATCACAAGACATTTCATTCACATCATGGTTTTACATTCACCATCGCTGATGAGTGGCGCTTGTTAGGAGGAGGGAGGCTTGTTCATTGTAGGAACTAATAAACATATATATGCGTTGTGAGCCAATTAACGTGAGCCATGGGGCTGTATTTTGCGTGTCTTAAGTACCAGGTCTTATTACTTAACTTAAGATCTGGAGGCGTGGTCAATGCTCTTTGGCCACTTCACTAAACAGATGGACGGTATTGTAATGCGGCTGCCCTGCTTCTCATTTCAGCAGGCAGGGTATTAACCATGAAGAAAACAATAAAGTCCACACTATGCTAATTTATAATTTAACCGAGATCAACTTTTTCTTTTTGTTATCGTCTGGATCCTGACGTGATCGAAACACAGGTCCCAGCAGTTGCAATAAATAGTGGGAGCAAAATAGCAGAGGGTGGAGTCGGACTTCAATGATTTCTTTATGCTGATTTGTTTGTCCTCATGGATACTACATCAACACGTGTGTGTGTGTGTGTGTGTGTGTGTGTGTGTGTGTGTGTGTGTGTGTGTGTGTGTGTGTGTGTGTGTGTGTGTGCGTGCGTGCGTGTGTACGTGCGTGCGTGCGTGCGACTGTGCGTGCGCGTCCGCATGCCTGTTTTACATGCTGTGCGGCTAACCTGAAAGACGACTCTTGATTTCTCCAGCAGATAATTATGTCCTCATGTTGGCGCCGATGATGCGGTAGCGGTTGTCGAAGCCGATCTCGATGTATTTCCCGAAGCGACTGCTGTTGTCGTTGCGAGTGGTCTTGGCGTTTCCGATGGCCTGATGATGAGAGAATGGAGACATGGAAGTTTCACATCAGCTGACATTTTGATTTCACACCTTTGGCATTCAATACAATTTGGGGGGGGGGCCTGGAGGTGGAAATGGTTCTGAGAATCACTGTTGTACAGTACCAGCAGGGGGTAGGGGTTCCATTCCCTGCTAACAATCAGCACTATACATACTGTACATTTCGGCCATTACAAAATAGCCGATCAAGCTCACAATAGCTTGTACTCATGTGAACTGGAGGAGAGACATGTTTATGTCTGCACTCGTCCTAGACCAACAGTAGGAGCAGGCGGGAATAGGAGAAGCATTTAACGTTGGGAAAGAAAACAAAAAGAGAGAAGAAAAGTTAAAAAAAACCCAGTAAAACCCAGAGCGATGACTAAATAACATATGGGTTCACAGCTATAGTACTTCGTTAGAAATATTCACTATCCTTTTTCTTAACCCATTTAGGCCTGACATAAACATTTAAAAAAATGTCTTCTAAGTCCTGACAGTTCTCTGAAATACCTCATGTTTCTATCTCAGTGGTGCTCAATATTTCATGTCAAGGAAGGACCCCCAAAATATTATGTATTTGGCCGCCGATCGACCCCCCATCTGAAAATATATTGTTCCAGGAGGAACCTCTCAGAAGTAAAAAGATTTGAGTTAAAAAACATTCGCTCTGAAAGAACATACATTCAAAGATGTTTCACGATTTTTCAAAAAATGGCAGACCTGATGTATACAAGCTCGCCCAAAATGGGTCAATTCATGTGAAAGCATTATAGAAGGCTTTTTCTTCTTTTTTTGTAATGGGGTTAAAGACTGCCTGCATGGGAATAAAAGGATATATTTTGTGAGCACCGCGATTACTATGTCGTACAAGCTCTTGTGGGTCAATGTGTGCACGGAGCAAAGCACAGTCCTTTGTCAGAGTCCCAGTGCATGCATACATTCATGGCTCTCCGCTGCCGTGCATAACATCCATTTCAATGTTCCAACGCTGCCTCGACCTCTGGCGTTCCCTCGGGCGCCGCGTGGAAGTGCCAAAAAGGCAAAAACCTGCAGGTTAACCCATTTCAGACCGAGAACCGATTCTACTAAAATGTCTTCTAAATCATGACAGTTTTCTGAAAAACCTATGTTTCTATGTCAGTCAAACATTCTCATGACAAGGACCCCCATCTCAAAATATGTTGTTCCAGGGACCCCCTCCCCAGAGGCAAAGATTTGAGTTGAAAATGTTCGCTCTGAAAGTATATATATTCCAAATTCGCGACACATTTTCACGATTTTTCAAAAATAGCAGACCTACAAGCTCGTAGCGCGGCACTCGGTGCCGCGCTATGAGCTTGTAGATCTGCAATTTTTTCAATAGCTTAAGTATAACACAATGCTTAAAACACCAAAAGGGGTTCCCACCCAAAATGGGTTAATCACAATGGCTCCCTGACACAGAGCTTTGATATGCAGAACGGACGAGGGGGTGGTGGGGGGAATTAGTGGGATTATGTTTCTCGCAGTATTCCCACACTGTATGTTCTCCCGTGTTCCTGAAACCAGGATGGAAGAGGGCCGAGGGACCGACCACGGTCCTGTGCTCAAATATAAACCGTGAACCCCGGTTTATATTTCGTCGTACGATACATAAAGCTGAGTGAAACACTGGTGAAACGTCGCTAATGGAGTGTATACACAGTTTGCCGTTATAACACCTCGATAGCCTCGGAAACACAGACGTTTTCATTTCAAGGGATAAAAAAAAAAGTCTGGGACCGACAGAGTCCACTTCAATTCGGCATAGAGTATAGCGCAAACGTTGATCACTCTCTGCTGATTTCTGATCGTCTGCACCTATGTTAAATTGACGCACACATGCACACACACCCGTACACACGCACCTCTCCCTCTCTGTCACTCTAATTAATTATAGTCTCATGTCGCGCAGCTGCGTCTAGATTCTCCCGGCGGAGAGAAAGCATATTGGACCGCAGGCTAGCACCCCGCCGACCGCGCGGCGGCCGTCTCATTTGCATGCAGCCGAAGGTCAAACCGCTCGGCCTGAACTCTCTCTCTCCACCCCTCCTTAATTAACACGTGAATTATTCAAGGTCCGTTCCCCGTGCGCGGCATGATAGGTGTTAAAAAGTGCACTCTTTACAGGATCAATTCCATTAATCTATTTTGCGCGGGAACCCCTTTTGGTGTTAGCATTATGTTATGCTTTAGCTATTGAAAAATAGCAGATCTACAAGCTCATAGCGCGCCACTACGAGCTTGTAGGTCTGCTATTTTTGAAAAATCGAAGAACGACTGACATAGAAACATATCTTTTTCAGAAAACTGTCAGGATGTACAAGACATTTCTAGAATCTGATCTCAGGTCAGAATGGGTTAAGTCTCCTCTGAGGCGCGGCGCGCGGCAGGCGGCCATTTGGAGTTTTCAAAACCCAACAAAAGACAGCAGCTGGTTTGCTGCTGAGAGACGGCGCACTTTTTTTTCTCCTCGCACTATTGAGCTCTCTGAAAATAAATTAACAGCGTCGGACTAAGCGATGTTGACAGATAAGGCCCCGGTGTCAGAGAAGAAGGTTGCTATCTCAGGATGGGATCACTAATTACGAGAACATACCCTCCCACCCTCTCTCTCTCTGTTCCCCAGAGGCGAGGCACAGGAATCCAAACTTGAAAGCGATGCAGATTGTCCTGACCCCGCCGTTGAAACGATCCTCAATTAGCACCAGGCGGTGAAATCCAGTGTTAACCCATTCTGACCTGAGATCAGATTCTAAAAATGACTTCTACTTCCTGACAATTTTCTAAAAAAGCTATGTTTCTATGTCAGTCTTTCTTCGATTTTTCTAAAATAGCAGACCTACAAGCTCGTAGCGCGCCACTCGGTGGCGCGCTATGAGCTTGTAGATCTGCTATTTTTCAATAGCTAAAGCATAACATAATGCTAACACCAAGATGGGTTCCCGCGCAAAATGGGTTAATGGATCTCTGAGAGTGTTGGCGGAGCGGGAGTGAAATGGATCCGCCGCACGCCTCCAATAAGGTTCCGTTTCAGTGTGCAAGTCAGCAGTGCTGCCGTTCAAAAACCAGGGACGGATTATAACTCGCCCCATGAGGGGGCCCTGAGCCTGTCGTTTCCTTTTTTTGGGAGCCCCCATATATAGCACGCCAGGGCGCAAAACTTCCGTGTTTTCTTTTTCAAAACTTTGTCCTGACCAAGACTAAATTCATCCCCTGAGCATACAAGCAAGCAAGCAGGCTCCATTGGTTCAATGGTGAAAATGGCAGCACGTGAGTGGGTTCAAATCCGGTAGAAGAGGAAATTACATAATGTGTAGCTTTAATACTTTTCAGTGGTTAAATATTTATTTAAAAAAAACGCCTTGTGAGCTTATATCGGCTATGTTTGCTACTTTGTCCGTCACTGTAGTATAACAGCATTAATTAATGGAAAGGTTAGGGATTAGGGATAATTTATAGCCTACTCAATACTCATGTATTCTATCTCAAACTGCCGCAAAATCTATATATACACAGACACACTGCAACAAGTGCCAAGTTTTTAATACTTTGTTCATTGACCAAGTCTCCACATGGATTAGGTGCTCACATGCTAACTTATTAACCCATTTTGCGCGGGAACCCGTTCTGGTGTTAGCATTACGTTATGCTTTAGCTATTGAAAAATAGCAGATCTACAAGCTCATAGCGCACCACTGAGTGGCGCGCTACGAGCTTGTATAGGTCTGCTATTTTTTGCAAAAGTCGAAGAGCGACTGACATAGAAGACATTTTTAGAATCTGATCTCAGGTCAGAATGAAAACTGTCAGGATGTAGAAGACATTTTTAGAATCTGATCTCAGGTCAGAATGGGTTAAGGAGCCTCTGTTGAACAAATTAAATCAATTGGGCGAATGACTTTCCACCTCCATGTGCTGCTCTAATCATCCTGACTGTAGAACGAACGCCGGGTCGAAAAGTGAATCGAGTTAAAAGCAAATTGCTAAAAGCTACTGCAAATAGCCACGATCCCATTGTTTACTTTGGCCTGCATGTCCCAGTCCAGATCTCCACCAAAGCAATCACAGACAAAGTACATTTCAAGTAAATGTTCTACACACTTTCAACAAGTAATGTACATTTATTTATAAAGCGCCTTTCCCGGACCACTTTCAACAAGTGGTACGGGGACCCTTGAGGAGGGGGTTCCAGGTGGTAAATGTCCCCATCTAAATGATGGAGCTGATAATGATAACCAAATGGACCCTTGTAGATGTTTAACTCTTGAGAGCGTAACATGAAACCATTAAATTATTGTTAAACATCTGTCATTACTTCATCTACAAGAAGTCTACACAATTAGAGAATGTCGAAGAATTGTTATTTTGATCAATGTTTTGACCAAAAAGCATGACATTGTGGACAAAATCCAACCACGACAAAATATTCTTTATAGTTGTGGATCTCAGAGGCAAGTTATCATCAAGCGGTGCATGGTCCGTGGATCAACATGCAGCCATGTTGATCAACATGCAGCCATGTTGATCAACATTCAACCATGTTGATCAACATTCAACCATGTTGATCAACATTCAACCATGTTGATCAACATGCAACCATGTTGATCAACATGGCTGCATGTTGATCAACATGGTTGCATGTTGATCAACATTCAACCATGTTGATCAACATGCAACCATGTTGATCCACGGACAGTTTTTTTTTTCGAGACGCAGTCTCAATGTGATTTTACTGGTTAAATAAAGGTTAAAATAAATAAAATAAACAATGGGCATTAAATGAAAAGGGTTGAAAATCACTGTTCTGCACCAGACGGACGGACGGACAGACGGACGGACGGAGAAAGCGAAGAAAACACAACGAACGAACGGACGAACAAATGAGAAACCCACAGAGAGCTGGGCCGGGCCTTGACAGATGAGCGAGTGCAGAAGAGAGCTGCCTGCGTGAAAGTCATCTCAAGGTAAACGCGATCCACCCTCTGCTCTGTTTCTGTTTAATTTCTGATTATCACACAGATATGTGGTGTGATCATTACCCAGCACTGGCAGGCAGGCAGGCAGGCAGGCGCACGCACACAAACACACACACACACACACACACACACACACACACACACACACACACACACACGCACCGCACGTGCACGCGCTCGCCCCCTGTTTGCTTGCTCAGGGCCCGTCTCCTTGGCAAACCAATCACTGATGAATATTTAAAGCTCATGCAAACCGAAATAGATGTGAAGCGCGGGTCACAGGAGGTGTTCATTTTCACAGAGAATTTAGATTTTAGTTTTAGTGCTTATATTATAATCTTCTTGAATAGTTTTCATTTACTTTTTAGTCACATTTTTGTCACCTGGAATGATTTAGTGTTAGTCTAGTTTTTTAGTCGAGTAAATATCATACGATTTTAGTCGACTAAATCTACAGTTGATTTAGTCGGCTAAAATGTATTTTGGCGGGCCTTGATGCCGTGGTGGTAAAAATAGCCGATCTACAAGCTCGGCTATTTTCAGCATACAACCAAGTGTAAAATGACACTTCATTCGGTGTCGCGCCATGAGCTTGTAAAGCTTGTAGATCTTTTTCAAGTGCTAAAGTATAACATAATGCTTCAAAAGGTGATCCCACCCAGAATGAGTTAAGTTATATATTTCTAGCGAAGGCAGAAGATTCTTCTTGTAACTTTCTCCGGGTTCCAAGGACCTGATCCCCGGGCTAGAAAAACGAATGGCACCACAGGGGGGGAGAACTTTGATCTACTTATGGTGTCATAATCCCTGCTGTAAAGGTCCCGGGCTCTGACATTATCGTCTGGCTGCTATACTAGTCCATTCTGACCTGAGATCAGATTCTAAAAAATGTCTTCTACATCCTGACAGTTCTCTGAAAAAGCTGTGTTTCTATGTCAGTCGTTCTTAAATTTTTCAAAAAATAGCAGACCTACAAGCTCGAGCTTGTAGATCTGCTATTTTTCAATGGCTAAAGCATAACATAATGCTTAGAACACCAAAAGGGGTTCCCGTCAAAAATGGGCTAGTCATGTCAACGGGGCCACACTGCCCCACTTAAAAGGGCTCCTCTCTCTGTCTGCCCTTATTTTCCTCAGTGGCTGACAAGACGAGTTGTTATTTGGGCTCATCTCTGCAGTGCTTCCCTGCAGAACTTGCCCGTATAAAGGTCAGAGCGGAGCCAGGACCGGTATACACATTCATTGAGTCTCCCCCGAGGCCTTGTGTTGCTGCTTCAGATTCATGAAACATTCAACAGATCCGTTCTTTATCGGGAGAAGGAAGGAAAGACACAGAGATGCAGTTTAAAAGGTTGAAGTCAGTCCAAACTGGAAGGCAGGCAAATTGAGCTCAGTGTTCCATTTAAGCCTTCCTGGACGGGCACCCGTTTTGCATTATTTAGCTATTGAAAAATAGCAGATCTACAAGCTCGTAGCGCGCCACTCGGTGGCTAGCTTGTAGGTCTGCTATTTTTTCAAAGTCGTTATAATGTGGCGCAAATCATTGAATATATATTTCAGAGCAAACATTTTTAACTAAAACATTTGCTTCTGAGGGGGGGTCCCTGGAACTACATATTTTGAGATGTGGGTCCGTGGCTCAATAGACATAATTCTGGGGGTCCTTGACATGAAAAAGGTTGAGCACCACTGACATAGAAACAGGTTTTTCAGAAAAAAAATGTATCGACCTCAGTCCAAAATGGGTTAACCCATTCTGACCGGGAACCCATTTTGGTGTTAGCATCATGTTATGCTTTAGCTATTGAAAAATAGCAGATCTACAAGCTCATAGCGCGCCACCGAGTGGCGCGCTACGAGCTTGTAGGTCTGCTATTTTTGAAAAATCGAAGAACTACTGACATTTTTTAGAATCTGATCTCGGGTCAGAATGGGTTAATCAGACCAGTGTGTGTCCAGCGGAAACCTCGTATGAATCTGATCTCAGGTCAGAATGGGTTAAAGCCAGTCCAAACTGGAAGGCAAGCAAATTGAGCCCAGTGTTCTATTTAAGCAAGTCATTAGAAAACAAACTAAAAAAATCTGCCTATCTTTGCCAAAATATCTCGGCACACACACACGCGTGTGTGCCACGCCGGAAGCCTCCGCGGCGGCACGTTTTTAGCTCACTCTCCCTTGAAATTATTATCTCCCAATCGAGGCCATTTAGGCGGAAATATGTTTGTTTGTTTTTGGTATGAAACGGGCTCTGAAATAATCGCACGTTACATAATGAGCCAGGAGTCTGTCTGACGCTTGAAGATAAGTTAAATCCATTTAGTGGAGCGTGAGTGAACCACTTCCAGATGCGTTCTGTGTCTTAATTGGGTCTTAAATGTACTGTGCACAACCGTACAACTGTACTGTATAAAGCAACAGGCAGGGGGAATATGCCTTCTTAATGGAAAGTATCATATTGTGCCATCCGTTATAGATTTGAATTCATACAAAAAGAATAGCAGATATACACAAGCTCATATCACGTCCACTTTGTGCCATGACGCTGTGAGCTTGGTCTTTTGAAAAATCATGAAAATGTGTGCAAACGTTTGAAAATAAATGAATTATACGTATACACACACACAGACAGACAGACAGACAGACAGACAGACAGACAGACAGACAGACAGACAGACAGACAGACAGACAGACAGACAGACAGACAGACAGACAGACAGACACATATGCGCGCAATATTTTAACTCAAATCTGTGCTTCTGGAGGTCCCTGGAAGAGGATATTTTGAGATGGGGGTCCCCTCCCTTACATGAAGAAGAACTTTGACCACCACTGAATTATAGCAAAACACACTGTTTTGAGAAAGAAGATTGTTTTTTGTTTTCTTCTTCTCCCAAATCGATCTCAGGCCTTAACCCATTCTGACCTGAGATCAGATTCATACGAGGTTTCCACTGGACACACACTGGTCTGATGAACCCATTCTGACCTGAGATCAGATTCTAAAAATGTCAGTCGTTCTTCGATTTTTCAAAAATAGCAGACCTACAAGCTGGCGCGCTAAAATGGGTTCCCGTTCAGAATGGGTTAATGGGCTAATTAGTGGTGACCGCAGGCGGGGGGGCTCCAAACAGAACCAATTAGATAAGTAGTAGTAGAAGTGGATGGAGAGGAGATCCAGGCAGGGTTTAGTTTATTAGACTGATCTTCAGACATGGCTGAAAAGAATATCATGAGACAGTTTGACGGGTCGCTGGCCCAAAGCCCTGCCGCGGATGGGCTGGAAGCAGCCAGTCCTGGAGTATTATGCACTAAATGGACTCAATGATCTGACAGAAGTGATGGAACGGTACATATTTGGCCCAGTATTTGGCCTGACGTCGAAATTTTAAAAAAAAATATTCTAAATTCCTGACAGTTTTCTGAAATACCTATTATGTTTCTGATTTGAGTTAAAACATTCGCTCTGAAAGAATATATATTCAAAGATTTGCGCCGCATTTTTAAGATTTTTCAAAAAATAGCAGATCTACAAGCTCGTAGCGCGCCACTCGGTGGCGCGCCACGAGCTTGTAGATCTGCTGGGGTCCTTGGGGGAGTTCCAGGGGGTACCCAGATAGTTTGGAACCAAATTAACACTCTTATGGGTCTGTAACTCCCTCACCGGGCACTGCACTCCCTGTGGGGGGTGTGGAACGCGTGTGTCGAATGTGAAGTCTTTGGCTAACTCTGGCCCATTTAGCCTACTGTACATTGAGGTGAAAACTGACATGTTGATTAATGAGCTTTGTCCTGGTCAAATAAATAAATAAAAGTCTGTGGGGCGAATGGTTCTCGAGTTTCGTGCATTACAACCGTACACGTACACACACACACACACGCAGACACACACACACACACACACGCGCAGACACACAGGGACGTGGCGCATTTTATAGTAGGATTTCATGCAGTGCAGTTTTGGAATCCAGCGTGCCCTCGGTGTACTCTGAGATGAGATGCGAGCGACACACACACGAGGAGATACAAATCTACATTTACATCTTAAAAGAAAACCCTGATATTCAAGGTTTATGCTGCCTGGAAGTTGTCTTGAGCACAGCGAGGGTGGATTAAAACAGTCGTTTATACCGAACAGAACATCAAAAGCAAAAGGAAATTATTCCCTTCAAAATTGAAGTGATGTTGAATTTGTATAGCCTTGCAAATGGTTCTTGTGGTGCTATTCAAACATACTGAAAGAGTAATGGAGATAAGTCTAAGTTGTCCTTAGACTTTATCTCCTTTCAAATGGAAAGCCCTCCAGGATTTTATACCGATGTCCATATTTATTCAGACATTTCACTAGCCACGGGTCTTCAACAGGGGGTCCATATATTTATTCAGACATTTCACTAGCCAGGTCTTCAACAGGGGGTCCATATATTTATTCAGACATTTCACTAGCCAGGGGTCTTCAACAGGGGGTCCATATAAATGCCGGATGCTCTCTCTCTCTGTCACATACACCTCTGTGGGCTGTATTTTGCGTGTCTTAAGTACCAGGTCTTATTCCCCAACTTGAGTAAACTAAAGACCTAGAGGCGTGATAAATGCTCTTTGGCCACTCAGAATAGCCAAATGGCATTGATCACGCCTCCAGGTCTTTAGTTTACTCAAGTTAGGGAATAAGACCTGGTACTTAAGACACGCAAAATACAGCCCAATGTCTCATATATCAACATATTTTTTTCTTCCTATTTAGAATAAGAATTTTAAGGTTTTCAGAAAACCTTAAGGTTAGGTTTTAGAATGGGCCTCAGGGTCTAAATGGGTTCAGAGATTCATACTTGGTGAGTGAGTTACTGATAAACACTCAACATTCCGTGCATGGCTAAAGAGGAGATAATGACTTTCATCGATTGCGCACTTCACTCAAGTAAAAACTAAATATAAGCAGTATTTTCTCTACAGTGCTATACCGTCAAGGTTAACACAAGTCAAACAAACAACAAACAACAACCAACAAAACATGACTGATGTTTTCAATCAACCGTATGGAGAGACTCTTTGACTCTTTGACCCTCGGCGGGTTGACAACGACCCTGTCACGGCAAGGAGAGACGTCTCTCCGCGAGGCCTCTGGAGGCGTTACGGCGTGCATACGGCGGGCGCCACCGCCCCCGTTGACAAGGGCACGCCACGGCAGACGGGTCCCCGGAGACACGGGGGCACAGGAAATGAAATATGGATCGACCAAATCTATTTACTGTCGGGACACTTTAACCCATTTTGTACGGGAACCCCTTTTGGTGTTAGCATCACGTTATGTTTTAGCTATTGAAAAATAGCAGATCTACAAGCTCATAGCGCGCCACCGAGTGGCGCGCTACGAGCTTGTAGATCTGCTATTTTTTTTAAATCGAAGAACGACTGACATAGAAACATAGCTTTTTCAGAAAACTGTCAGGATGTAGAAGACATTTTTAGAATCTGATCTCAGGTCAGAATGGGTTAACAAAGTGAGATATCAAAGCACCTGGGCACCACCGTGCTAATGGCTGTCCTCCTCAAGAACACTATACAGGCCCTCAGAACACCGCTTTGTCACGGCGGCCATGACAGACAAAAACACGTATATATATATATATCAAAAAAGAGAAAAACCTTCCAAGGAAGGGACTGCACACTCCAGGGAACAGAGACGGACAACTTACTGCATCAAACTTAATTATTAGCACGACGCGTTTCGCCGTGAGACAAAAAAAGGGACAAACTCCTGCACTCCAAATGCTAATAAATAAGTTTGATGCAGTAAGTTGTCCGTCTCTGTTCCCTGGATTGTGCAGTCAGTCCCTTCCTTGGAAGGTTTTTTTCTCTTTTTTGATATATGTGGCTCGATCGACACCGGGCACTGCACCGCCTGTGGTGGGGTGGAAGTTAACGCACGTGTCAAATTTGAAGTCGTTGGGCCGGGCGGTTCTCGAGTCACGTGGATTACAGAGTGACGAACAGATAATTGGTGCATTTATAGTTAGATATGCCAAAGGACCGCCATGAGAGAAGATTTTTTACAGCTCTATAAAGGTTCCCGGGGTGGCGTTTTGCTTGCTCTCCAGACAGGGCCGTGCAATCAGTCGCTTCCGATTAGCAAACACACCAATCACGGTGTAGTCGGAGGGAGGCTGGGGGTGTATAGATCATCCAATCACACCCAATGTCCTCCAGAGGAATTGTTAGTGATCTCACATAGCCGGGGGGGAGGGGGGGGGTCATACTCATACTGTATGTACAGTATACCGCAAGTCTAAAGCTATAAGGTGAATGTGGAACGTGGCGGTGATAAGTGGAGGTAACGGTATAAAGTCCAGATTCATGCAGTACTTGGTTTCTTGCGCGCATTTCGTTTCACAACGAATATAGCAGATCGACAAGCTTACAACACGTCACAGCGCGACTCAATTTGAGCTTGTAGATCTTCTGTTTTGAGTCGTTAATTTGGTATAAAGTATAAATCAGCTGCAGCCCAAGAGGTTGTGTCGACGATGGAAGGATAACTTGCATTGAAGTCACACAGCATGAATTGTGATATAATAATGTCATTGCTAAATTTCTCCCCGATACTGTATGTATTTAGAGTTTAGACTATACGCTAAAATGACTCTGACCCATTTCCTGCATGGCTTTAAAAGTGCTTCAGCGGAGCCAGACATCTTGACTTTCTCCCGGGCTGCATGCACACAGAGGAGGAGGAGGCCCAGATACCGATCGGCCATCTTTAAAAAGGTCCCCACCAGAAATGTCACATAATAATCGCAGAGAAACCTGCCTCTTATCAACAGTACAAATCTTAATAGCTTATATTGGGGGGCGAAAAATAACATCATTTTGCGCGACCTTCAGAGATATGCGTACGCCTCTATAAGCCCCGAACAAGAGGTGATGTTTGTTCTGACTGCGACCCTGTAAAATAATAAAACATGGGCGCTTCGCCACAACAAACCACACTTTTTTTTCCCGTTGATGGAAACGAGTTCAACGGGTCGAGCTTCTCCATCGCCTTCATCAGCGATTCACGGCCGAACCCTCCGCGGCGTCCGTTCCATCATAAGCAACCGCAAAACAAGGCTGAACAACCCCCCCACCCACCCAAAAAAAAAGGAATAACGGAAGAGGAGTCCTAATCAAGCTGGCCTTTATAAAGCGCCGCAACGAAAAGGGCGCCATACTTCGTGCAAAGGAGAACTAGGCCAGCGTCGGACAGTAACAAAGCTTTTAATTTTAAAGATTTGTGTACGTGCCACACTGCCCGAGACAACCTAATGAATCTCCTCGCCTTTTGTGTTCGCTTTCACTTTCAGAGAGGAACTGGCCTGCATGCATGGCCTGGCAAGGTGTGTGTGTGTGTGTGTGTGTGTGTGTGTGTGTGTGTGTGTGCCTTCTAATGAGAGCGCAAAGTCTGTCTTGGAAGAGCCACCCATCGACTAATCTTATATACGGCAACCTTATGCCTGTGTTTCTACACTAGTCCGATCCAGAAGAACACAGTTTGCCGGCCACTGCTATACAGAGCTGACCATGAGGTTATATCTTCCCTTCTTCTCTGGAGTCCTGCCTCAGGGCGGACCAGAGGTAGAAAACTGTCGTTCCCTGATGTCATCGCTATAGGGACACATGCATCAGTTAAGCAGGAACTGGGGATGGCAATGAAGGACCGGGAAGTCTGGCATGGCATTGTGAAACCCATGATCTCGACCGCGGTCGTAAAAGGATGGAACAACATATTTTCAGATGGGGGGTCGGTGGCCAAATACATATATTTTTTGTGGTCCTTGACATGAAATATTGAGAACCACTGATATAGAAACATGAGGTTTTTCTAAAAATTGTCATGATTTAGAAGTCTTTTTTTTCTTACTACATCTCGATCCTCGTCGACACATGCAAATGAGCGAAACCTCAATGTATCTCGAGAATAAATAAAGGTTTGAATGAATGAATGAATGAATGAACAAGATTTTTGTATAGGTTGAAAGTCTTGTGAAATGGGACATTCTGCATAATGAGTATACTTTTACTTTCGGTATATACTTTAAGTATATAGGCCTACATTTTGATACAAATGCTGTTGTACTTTTAGTCGAAAAGTACATTTCAAATTCCGGACTTTAATTGTTGTAACAGAGACACAGAGACAGGCTCAGTGTGAGGAGAGAGACCTGAACCTTGTTTATATATATATTTTGTTTTGTTTATCACATTAAGACCTGAGGCTGATTCAGTAAATCTTATAAATTCAAACTGTTTTCTGGAAACGCTCAAAACTTTTTTCAGCAGGTCAAAATATGTAGTTCCAGGAACCTCCCAGAAGCAATGATGTACAAAAAGTACAAAATGTTTGCTTAAAAAATAAAAAAATAATATATATATGGGCCTATTATTTGTTCAATATTTGCACACATTTTAAAAAAAAAATAATAATGCACATCCACAAGGTTCAACTTGTGACGTGACGTAACGCAATATGAGCTCGATATCTGCTATGTTTGTATAAAAGTGGTTACAAGGTTGTGATGCAAAAATGACGTATATACAATAATTGTCACAGAATGCTTTGGCGGTTTTAGCGGGTTATTGCATCCACAGGGGGGGAAATTAGTGACCTCGATGATGGATGACAACATTTCAGTCTGAGGGTGAATGATTGCACGGCTGACGCTGTAAACCAGTCAGCGCGGGACTCCACGGGACAGAACCCAGCATGCCGTACGGTGGTATCATATCAATCACAGAGTCAGAAAACTGTGACATAGATTCCTCCAAGATTAACCCATTTTAGGCAGGAACCCGTTTTGGTGTTATAGCACTATGTTATGCTTTAGCTATTGAAAAATAGCAGACCTACAAGCTCGTAGCGCGCCACTCGGTTTTTAAATCGAAGAGCGACTGACGTAGAAGACATTTTTTAGAATCTGATCTCAGGTCAGAATGGAAATCTGTCAGGATGTAAAAGACATTTTTATAATCTGATCTCAGGTCAGAATGGAAAACTGTCAGGATGTAAAAGACATTTTTAGAATCTGATCTCAGGTCAGAATGGGTTAATAGCGTCAAAGAGTCACTGTTGTACGGAACGGGGCCTCGCCGACAGATCTGCATTTATTCATTAGGCCGCCATGATTGCGCATTAAACCATTTAGACCATATGGGAACAATTATAATGTCTTCTATAAATCATGACAGTTTTCTGAAAAAAACCTCATGTTTCTATAATGTCGTTCTCAAACAAGTTACATGTCAAGGACCCCCAGAATTATATGTATTTGGCCGCCGACCCCCATCTGAAAATATGTTGTTCCAGGAACCCCCAGAAGCAAAGATTTGAGCTAAAAAGGTCAGCTCTGAAAGAATATATATATATAAAGATTTGCGCCACATTTTCAAGATTTTTCAAAAATAGCAGAGCTACGAGCTCGTAGCGCGGCACTCGGTGCCGTGCTACGAGCTTGTAGATCTGCTATTTTTCAATAGCTACAGTATAAGGATAACATAATGCGATTAGAACACCGAAAAGGGGTTCGCGCCCAAAATGGGTTAGGTTAAAAAATCCTGTCATGCACGGGAACGTTCCTAATGAAAGATTCAGTTTCATTCCTGCGTTGCCAATGATGATGATGATGATGACAGCCTCACTGCGGGATAAATTTAGACGGCGTGATCAGAGTTATGGAACACGACAAGGTGATATCCTGCCTCCGCTCGGTGAGCCTCGGTCATATCAGATCATAAGGCCTGTCCCAGGATCAGATCATAAGCCCTGTCCCAGGATACCACAACGATATGGATAAGCCCGATTAACCCATCTAGACCTGAGATCAGATTCTAAAAAAATCTTCTGAAAAACCCCATGTTTCTATACGTCAGCGGTTCTCAAAACGTGTTTATGTCAAGGACCCCGAAAAAATATTTTGTAATTGGCCGCTGACCGCCCATCTGAAAATATGTTAGTTCCGGGAACCTCTCAGAAGCAAATGTTTGAGTTAAAAAACATTCGCTCTGAAAGAATATATATATATATTCAAAGATTTTCGCCACATTTTTAAGATTTTTCAAAAATAGCAGATCTACAAGCTCGTATAGCCTATACGAACTTGTAGATCTGTTATTTTTCAATAGCTAAAGTATAACATAATGCTTTAAAAAAACACCCAAAAAAGGGTCCCCGTCCTGGATGGTTTAACCTATTTTGGGCGGAAACTCCTTTTGGTGTTAGCATTTATGAGGCTTTAGGCTTTAGCTATTGAAAAATATCAGATCTACAAGCTCTTAGCGCGCCACCGAGTGGCGCGCTAAGAGCTTGTAGGTCTGCTATTTTTTGAAAAATCGAAGAGCGACTGACATAGAAGACATTTTTTTAATCTGATCTCAGGTCAGAATGGAAAACTGTCAGGATGTAGAAGACATTTATAGAATCTGATCTCAGGTCAGAATGGCTTAAAGCCAGCGTGATTGATTCATTTGGCGCTGCACATTACACCATGTCACGAGGGCCACTTCTATCAAAAGGCCATGAATTATGAATATGGCCATATGGTTTCCCCCCTCTCCGCGCTCTAATTATGGGAAAGTCAAGAAAAATCCAATTTGCTATTCTGCATTATTAAACCATTTTGGGCGGGAACCCCTTTTGGTGTTTTTTACTATTGAAAAATAGCAGATCTACAAGCTCATAGCGCGGCACCGAGTGCCGCGCTATGAGCTTGTAGGCCTGCTATTTTTGAAAAATCGTGAAAATGTGCCTAAAATCTTTGAATATATATTATTACAGACTTAAAGAGTGAACATTTTAACTCAAATCTTTACTTCTGGGGGGCGGGGGTCCCTGGAACAACATATTTTCAGATGTGGGTCGGTGGCCAATTACATATATTTTTGGGGGTCCTTGACATGAAATATTGAGAACCACTGATACAGAAACATGAGTTTTTTTCAGAAAACTGTCAGGATTTTGAAGACATTTTTTTTAATTTCGACGTCAGGCCAAAATGTGTTAAGGATCCAAGGTCCACGTGTGATTCGTTTAGAGAGTCAACGTTAGACCCCCGGGTCGTCCAGCTGTACAGTTTTTCCGCAAACATTTGTCCGATGAAAATAGTATAGCCTTCAAAAATGACTGTTTCACCCTCTTTTAACGGAAAGGGGAAATTAGCACGGCATATTATTTATTAATAAGGATCTGTGCAGCTTGCAGCGTTAAAAAACAGAATGTGCCACATATTTGCAAACGTATTTGTTTCCCTCTCTAAGAACGTCATCATAGTTTTCTGATGCATGCGTGCTGAGACCTCAATGGATAATTTTTTTGCTTTCAAACTCAAAACATGTAAATAATTGAACGGTTGCGTTTATAACGCCTTTCATCCAAAGTGTTCATGGTTCACCGGGAGCAGTTTGTTTGTGTCAACTAAAACTAAGGCTAAAACTAAGACGAAAAATGTTTGTCGACTACCTTTTTTCACTGACGAAAACTAAATGGAAACTAAATGAAAACTTAGCTGTGCTGACTAAAACTAAGACTAAATATACTGACGATTTCGTCAACTAGACTAAAATGTTAGGAAGGGACTAGTGGACAAGAGATCCAGTATAAGTCATTTTACACGTGGTTGCATGCTGAAAATAACAGATCTACAAGCTCACAACGCGTCACGCTGCGACGCGTTGTGTAGATCGGCTATTTTCAGCAAGTGTAAAAACAGTCATTATACGACGACATCAAGGCCCACCAAAATAAATTTTAGTTGACTAAATCAACTGTAGATTTAGTGGACTAAAATCTTATGACATTTATACTCGACTAAAACTAGACTAAAGCCCCGTTCACATTGAAGAAGCTGCTTTAAAAAGCAGAAGCAGAAATCTAAAAGACGCAGCTTTTTTTTGAGAAAGTGGGCGTGTACAAGGTACCTGTCACTCAAGCTGCCTGGACTGGCTGTCTGGCTTTGAGACGAGAGACGGGCAGTTTGAGCAGATGCGCATTTGAAAGTCTAAAATGTAAAATAGCGACTGTAGAGGAGAAATAATTATATATTTAGTTACATCATAACCTATGTATGGATGAATAAATAATATAATCTTGGTAAACTTGTTTGTAAATAACCGAACGGACGGGATCTCAATCCTCCCCGTCTTCAGCGCTCATGTCTCCCCCCCCACTCCGCTCTCGTCTCCCCCAGGCCACGAGCGAAACCCTCCGGGCATTTTTTTAAATGGCGGCTCTGTATGTAATGTTAATGTTGATTTAGAAAGAGCATACCGTAGAAATACAATTGTATATATCCAGCACGTCGTAAAAGCAATTAAAACAGCTTATGTTTACGTGCGATTTCCGGACATTCAGTCCCAAGTCTCCCGTGGAAGGGAGCCCCCATCTCGGCGCTGTCTGTCTGTCACTGACCTCGGCTGGCTATATGTGGCAGTAGAGTCAGACCGCTCCTCCACCACCCCCACGGCACGGACCCTCACCGTTTACACTACAGCATCATTACATTTAAAGTTTGCTTTTAATTAGCAGATGATGTGAAACATTGTGCCAACTAGTAGTAGGCTATGCATACTTTAATTACTTAATTAATAATCAATATCACGGTGATATTATCACCGGAACGGAGTCCAGTGCAACGGACCTGTGCACATGCATATCATACAACTGATATAAACTTTATATCAGTTGTATGATATGCATGTGCATAGAGAGATCAATAATTAATAGCCTTTATAATAAAGGCTATTAATTATTGATCTCTCTCGCGCACACACACACACGCGGTGCATACGACGCGCTGGGGACTCTGGACTTTAGTTCTTTGTCTATAGACTATATATATATATATATGCTCATTTATAAACCGTGTGTGTGTTTAGTCCACGGTCAGACAGAGACAGCTACGGGGTTCAGTTGTTCACCTCGGTGGGAACCGGGAGGGGGTAATTACTGCAGGGGCACTGAGAGAGAACTGGCTCGCAAGTGAGCCCCGTGTCGGCTCCTCCACGGTGCTCAATATCTCACACACACACACACACACACACACACACACACACACACACACACACACACACACGTGTTCTATCTATCTATAAATATAGGCTAGTATCTACTATCTTTCAACTTTTGGTATGAGGTTCATCGATAGGCCTACATGAACGCAATAGACCAATTGAAATGATTCCCTCAAATAAATCTTATATGCGATTGGTTTATCGATTCAGAACGCAGCAAACCAATCACAAAACATGGGCAACATATTGCATAAATAGAGGGGGAACATACAACTGATATAAAGGCTATTAATTATTTTTTAAAGGTATGATCAAGGCCCCACTCCTGTAGTACATTACTACAGGAGTATGTGGTACAGCGCCACTGTACCACGGTGATAGTGCCTCGGGTGACCTGCGGCCAGACCCCGTCGTCGAGGAGAAAACTCGAGCTTTCCCCTCGAGCGAAAGTGGACCGACTTCTGGACCCTGTGGCCCGGCCCGCGGAGGACCCCCTAAGTTGAGACTGGGTGTCGAGGAGCGTAAACCAGTGATCAACCCCCTGTGCTCAGGGCGAGGTCCCGCGACAAGGGCAATTAATTTTAGTGCGATGAAACGTCCCGCAAATCGTCTCCGAGCACACACGAGGACCGGCACAGAAACGCGCTGAGAGCGGGCTGCTACTCCCCTCTTCTCGGGGAAGGTTTTGGGGAAAACTCCGACACAACTATATTGTTGTCTATCTATCTATATCTGCTAATTTATCAACCGTGTGTGTGTGCGTGCACTGTTTAGTCCACAAACAGTCCACAAGCGACGGATAGCGTTCTGGAGAGTTCAGTTCAGTAGTCCATCCATAGCTTCGATGAGAACCGGAGGGGGGGGGTGAATGCACGATGACTTGTCCCCAGAAACGTGACACTCGCGACGGCACACGGAACACAACCTGTTTTCACCGCTTCGACAACTTGTTTCTCATATAAACTTTAATTTCTATCACAAAATATGCTATGGTCTTGCCAAATATCCATTCATATTTCATATACAGCCCATATTTAAAAAGTTTATTTTTTAATGCGGACAATTGGCTCGGACAGCTTTTTCAAAGCTTTTTGGTTTCGTAAAATGAGCTCAACTCCGCCTCCTCAAACCACGCTGTGCTCTGATTGGCTACACGCAGATTTTTAAAGCTCCAGCTTTTAAAAGCTGCTTTAAAGTTAAGGTTCGGTGAGAAAAAAAAAACGCAAAAACAAAAAAAAGCTATTTTTCCAGCTTTTAAACGCAGAAGCTGTTCAGCATAGAGATAACATGGGACCAAGAAGCAGAAGCTAGCTTCTGCTTCTTCAATGTGAACGGGGCTTAACACTAAATCATTCCAGGTGACTAAAATGTGACTAAAACTAAAACTATTCAAGAGACTATATGACTAAAACTAAAATTTGCAGCCAAAAACAACAGTGGTTTGAGGGTTCAGTGTGTTGTTCTAGGTAATGATACTCGACATCCCAGGGGGAGCTGGGAATCAAACCGGGGGACAAATAAAAAAAGGCTATATACCAAATTTCCCACTTTAAACAAAAGAAGGTAAATGTACTACTTTCCACCACGGCCGGGGACCTTTCTGTTCTCCTACCTGAGCCACTGCAGCCTCAATTGAACACAGTGTTGTTTTCGTCGACTAAAACTAAGACGAACTAAAAACTAAAAGAAAACTAAGCTGTGACGACTGAAACTAAGACTAAATATACAATTTTGTCAAAACAATAAAATAACTATGGACTAAAATGTTAGGAAGGGACTATAGTGAACAAGAGATCCAGTATAAGTCATTTTACACTTGGTTTTTGCATTCTGTAAATAGCAGATCTACAAGCTCACAACACATCGCTGCGCGGCGTGTTGTGAGCTTGTAGATCAGTTATTTTCAGCAAGCAAAAAAACTTTGAGGAATGTGTTATCTTGGCTAAAAAATCTTGAAAGTGTTTGAAAAATAACAATTTAAAACTGGAATAATTTAACAGATTTCGTGGCGGTCCCTTCTCATCAAGACGTTCTGTTCTAAGCTGCCTTTGTGGTGTAAATATTGAGACTATTGTCTCGAGGCTGCGGGTATAAAAACTCTCTTCCACACACCAGACGCAACAGATGCCGTTCAATCAGCTTTTGATTACCGTGCAATTTACCTCAAACCCTCTTGAAAGAATGTGAGCATAATAACATCAAATTGCTGTGAGACTTATTATACAAATGCAATAAACCCAAAAAGTTATATTCATAGAGCGCTATAATATACCTGTTCGACAGGTCGCAACTTTAACCCATTTTGGGTGGGAACCCCTTTTGGTGTTTTTTAAGCATTGTGTTGTACTTTAGCTATTGAAAAATAGCAGATCTACAAGCTCATGGCGCGGCACCGAGTGCCGCGCCATGAGCGTGTAGGTCTGCTATTTTAGAAAAATCGTGAAATTGTGACGCAAATCTTTGAATATATATTATTTCAGAGCGAACGTTTTTTAACTCAAATCTTTGCTTCTGGGGGGGGGGGGGGTGGTGGTCCCTGGGCCTGGGAAAACACATTTTCAGATGGGGCGGTCGGCCCTCGTTTACATAATATTTTTTGGGGGGTCCTTGACATGAAAATGTTTGAGAACGACACATGTTGGTTTTTCAGAAAACTGTCAGTATTTAGAAGACATTTGTAGAATTTTTCCCAGGTCAAAATGGGATAATGGGCTGGAAGTGGCGTGCAGCGTGAACCGAGAGCATACATAACCCATTCTGAATGGGAGCCCCTTTTGGTGTTAGCATCATGTTGTGCTTTAGCTATTGAAAAATAGCAGATCTACAAGCTCATAGCGCGCCACCGAGTGGCGCGCTACGAGCTTGTAGGTCTGCTATTTTTTTTTTAAATCGAACAACGACTGACATTTTTTTTAGAATCTGATCTCAGGTCAGAATGGGTTATAATCAGACTTAGTGTGTGTCCAGACAGTGGAAACCTCGTATGAATCTGATCTCAGGTCAGAATGGGATAATATCCAGTATACTCTCTCGGCGTGATATTGCCCCGGCCGGCGGTGGTGTAGCGGCTAACGAACCCCCGTTGGAAGTCTCTCTGCCAAACAGATACTGTAATATCTCCCACAGCTGTATATACCGTACCACCACCACCACACACACACACACACACAGCCATTACTTCTGCTCCGTGGCATGCAATTTATATGGTGGTCCCCCCTCTGGGGAAATTAACTTTGTGGTGGTGACAACTCACAAGATCAACAATTCTGAAAGGAATACAGGCCATTCCTCTGTGTGTGAGGGGGGGGGAACGTAGCATTAATTACAGGCCATGAACCTCTCTCTCTCTCTCTCTCTCTCTCTCTCTCTCTCTCTCTCTCTCTCTCTGTCTCTCTCTCTCTCTCTTTTCTTTTCTTCTCTCTCTTGAGGAGAAAAATGTCATGATTTTATTCCATTTTGGGTGGGAACCCCTTTTGGTGTTATGCATCATGTTATGCTTTAGCTATTGAAAAATAGCAGATCTACAAGCTCATAGCGCGCCACCGAGTGGCGCGCTACGAGCTTGTAGGTCTGCTATTTCTGACATAGAAACATAGCTTTTTCAGAAAACTGTCAGGATGTAGAAGACATTTTTAGAATCTGATCTCAGGTCAAAATGGGTTATTCAAAGGAGGGTTCCACTCCCCCCCTTCCCTCCCTCCCCCCCCCACAGCACCACAAGCATCCGTGTTGGACATACAGTAATACCTCGGACCACCTCCTCCTGATTTTTAGAACGCGTAAAGCATTTCGATGGTAGGCTATGTATAGTATAGATATTGGATGGAGCCCGCCGCACACCACAGGTACAAGAAAGACGTTTCTTTATTGAAAATTCTCTAACAACGTTTCGATCTATTTTATTTGATCTTCATCAAGTCATGTGAACACAATAAAGAAGGTCTTTCTTGTACCTGTGGTGTGCGGCGGGCTCCATCCAATATCTATACTAAAGTTTCTTCAGCCCATGCAGCACCCAGCCTGTCCATGTGCGTATTCTAAGTCCGCTCAGGCTAGTGGCAAACTGCCAATACACCAGCCTCCATGCATGGCAGTACAATTGTACTCCGAACATCAGACAGAGGGGAGGGTTTTTCAGCCCACTTCTACTCCACTACATCTCAGAGGCAAATATTCTACTTTTTTTCTGTGATTATGTTATCTATTATATTAGGTTACTTTGCAAGCACTGTTGTTTTTGGCAGCAAATATAGATTTTAGTTTTAGTCGTAGTGTCTTGAATAGTTTTCATTTAGTTTTAGTCACATTTTAGTCACCTGGAATGTCTAAGTGTTATAGTCTAGTTTCAGTCCACTAAATATCATCGTCTAAATCTATACAGTTGATTTTGTTGACTAAAATGTATTTTGGCGGGCCTTGAGATGCCGTCGTGATGACTTGCTGAAAAACAGAAGACGTGTTGACGCCCGTGGCATCCATTACTTAATAGGCAATTAGACGTCTTGACGTTTATGGCTATGAATCTAGTCACAAAGTGCTGCACGAGAACATCCACACACTAAAACAATGCAAGGAAAGCAAAACGCTCAATCGTTAAAAACAAAATCGACAGGAAAAGAGTAGACTGCAAAAGTTTAGTACTTTTTCCTTTGGAACTTCCATATTTTTTCATTCATTTAATTTACTTACAATTTCCATTAGGCCTATACTAACCCTTTTCATTAAACACTGTGTTATTGCTGCATGCTTTCACTGTATAGTAAAGAAATGGGAGGTTTGAGTTGCACTGCGTCTAGTTTCTGTATATCACTGATCCCAGAGCAGCGGTTTGGCACCGCAGACAAACAGCACTGTGCAGAGACCCATTATTAGACTGATCCCAGAGCAGCGGTTTGGCACCGCAGACAAACAGCACTGTGCAGAGACCCATTATTAGACTGATCCCAGGGCAGCGGTTTGGCACCGCAGACAAACAGCACTGTGCAGAGACCCATTATTAGACTGATCCCAGAGCAGTGGTTTGGCACCGCAGACAAACAGCACTGTGCAGAGACCCATTGTTAGACTGATCCCAGAGCAGTGGTTTGGCACCGCAGACAAACAGCACTGTGCAGAGACCCATTATTAGACTGAGGCGACGATTATGCCCAGTCGATGCCAGGAGCCAAATGAATACCAATGGGCTGTGGGAAGGAACCGATACACAGAGAGAGAGGGAGAGAGAGAGAGAGAGAGAGAGAGAGAGAGAGAGAGAGAGAGAGAGAGGTCAGAAGATGAGCATAGAGAGCTTGGCCTGCCAGTGTCTTTGTGGCTGTATCTGCCTCATGCCAAATGGACATGGATTGCATAATGAGTTCAGGGTTAAAAGTCTCCCCAGGCATCTTAACTCACCAACTATCACAGATGTTTCTCTGGGAACTTCCTGAGGTAGCATTCTGTCTTTCCCCTGTGCAACAAAAGACCACGTTTAAGAATAATTGTTATTATTGAGCCACAGGCCCAAAAGCTCAATTAAGGAATAGAGATTAACCTGTGTTATTTGTGTTTTCTCTATATTCACTTTAAGGTCATTAAGGTCCACAGAATGAGAGGTCTGCTCTGACGGACACATCGCAACACACTTTTGTGTACCACACCAGACAACCAATATAAGGCAAACATGTCCACATCTCATCATGTGACATGTCAAACTAGGGCGTTTTCATGATTCTGAATGCATTCCAAGCATTATTCTTGCACGAAAAACACCCCTTGGCCTAAATTCGGCCATATAGCCACTCGCCCAAATGTGCCCAAATGTGCCGACCTCATCACAGCTTTAGATAAGATATAGATACGATAAGATATTTATTGTCACTGTATGAGCCATACAACGGAATTCCGTTTAGTGCAACCACAACATATACCAGTTTAAAAGTAAAGTGGGCAAAGGCTCATTCATTTATATAGGAGCCACACAGTGGAATAGCCTGGAATCCAGTGTTAAACTGACCTCCAATTTGAGGACATTTAAACAGAAGACAAAAAAGGACAAAGGGTTCCCCTATAAAGGGTCATCTTAGAAGGATGGATAGGGATGTACTTGATGTGTTGTGTATGTAATGTATATGTACTGTTATGTATTTGTGATGCATTTTAAAGTATTGTTCCGTTCAGTGTGAGAGGACCCCAGTGGAAATAA
The DNA here is from genome assembly GCF_963924005.1 of Protomyctophum bolini. Lineage (NCBI taxonomy): Eukaryota > Metazoa > Chordata > Actinopteri > Myctophiformes > Myctophidae > Protomyctophum > Protomyctophum bolini. The sequence continues at coordinate 4,725,363 of NC_137876.1, read as the reverse complement.
GTCTTTGGACTTTACTGTGTAATCCTTGAAACGCTGATTATAATGTTGTATTATGATTGCTTTTCTAAATAAATCAAATAAAAAAATATCAACAGAGAGAACACAAAGACAAAGATAAAACACTGCTGGGGCTAAAACGTCACGGCATAACACTGTTAGTCCGTCATAGTCCAGTCCAGTCAAGTCATCTCAATCCATTCATAAGTTAATAAGTATTCCAATGCAACGCTAAAATAGTTGTCAAATACACCAATAAAATGCACTTCCACAAGTAGATAAAATAAGGCGGACTGCACAAAAAAAATCACAATTTTAAATATATGGAACAGCTTTATGGCCGTTTTTAAGTTCATGAACTTAGACCATTCATTGTAAATGGTTTTATTTACTGCTTTATTTTCTATAATATCAACAGCATGGCCGGCCTGAACCGAAGCCCGACCTCCGAAACCAGTCGGGTCCCGGTGGGACCCGTGGGGTTTGGGTCAGGTATCCCAGCTCTGCTCTGCCCTCCCTGTGGGGGTGTGGAACCAATGTTGAATGTGGAGGCGGTGGGTCAAACGGTTCTCCAGTTACGTGCATTACAACCACACACACGCACGCACGCACGCACGCACGCACGCACGCACGCACACACGCACACACACACACACACACACACACACACACACACACACACACACACACACACACACACACACACACACACACACACACACACACACACACACACACACGCACAGACAGAGAAGTGGCACATTTATACTCGCCTCGTGCGTTTGGCGTGAGCTAATACAACTAAACCTGCTCGCTCGTGTTTCACCATCAGGAATACAAAATAGCAAAATGAAATCAGAATCCAATGATCTCCAAATCTCATGGCAAAGAAAACAACAAATGGGCACCTATTATTTGGCTATGTGACGTACACCTATATTATAACACCTATATACTGTATAACACCTATACGGATTGCCATTGTGGTCCACTCCGAGCGACAGCAAGTTTGGGAAAGTCAAACAGATAAATGTTCAAGGCTATGTTCAACGTTCTCACCAAACCTCGGCCTCACCTCCACTACTGTCTGACTGAGCCGTCATTATTTAGTGCAGCTGGGTCCGGGGACCCCCAGGGGTCCTTGAGGGAGTTCCAGGGGGTCCCCATAGCTAAAAGAGTTTTTCTTTTGTTACAATATACATTGGTGCCATTAAATAGGGGACTGTAGCCTAATTCAGGTCAACCCAGGGGCCCTTGAAATAAAAATGGTTGGAAATCATGGGAGTCACCTTATGCGCGCGGCGGCATAAGACCTGTCTGAAGTGAGTGGTGCAACAGTGCTGTTGGTATCCCCTAAACATAGGGACATACAGACACAGGGACATACAGACACAGGGACATACAGACACAGGGACATACAGACATAGGGACATACAGACACAGGGACATACAGACATTGACTAAAACAAAATGAAAACTATCCAAAAAAGAGAATATGACTAAAACTAAAAATCTAAATTTGCTGTCACAATCACTGACCGAGTCACTGACCCAACGAACAAAACCAATTCCCCACGCAGGCAGGCGCCGGCCGGGGCATTTCATGCATTAACAGACATAACAACAACAACAACAACAAACTGTTGTTACGTATAATTGTGAATGTCACTTATTTTATTTATTTATTTTTTCAATCCGCAAATTAGATTTTGGAGTGATGCAACGCAGAGGCAAATGTTCACGGTGGCACACACAGACGGGCAGGAATGGGCTTTGTTTGATGAACATTAACCCATTCTGACCTGAGATCAGATTCATACGAGGTTTCCAACTGGACACACACTGGTCTGATTAACCCATTCTGACCTGAGATCAGATTCTAAAAATGTCAGTCGTTCTTCGATTTTTCAAAAATAGCAGACCTACAAGCTCGTAGCGCGCCACTCGGTGGCGCGCTATGAGCTTGTAGATCGGCTATTTTTCAATAGCTAAAGCATAACATGATGCTAACACCGAAATGGGTTCCCGTTCAGAATGGGTTAAATGCTTGGTTAATTGCAAATGGATTACGTTAGAAGGTTGCTGAAATGCCAGGCTCCAATTACTGAGACTAAAGGCAAATGAAATGAAATGAAATGAATGTTTTTTTTCTTTCCAGCGTGGACCCGGCGAGAATCACCCGAGTGACTCAAATACGTTTTATTGTTATTCTCCCTCACGTGGAAATCTCCTAATACATACGTGTGTGTGTGTGTGTGTGTGTGTGTGTGTGTGTGTGTGTGCGTGTGTGTGCGCTTGCAGAAGAGGTAAGCCTGACTTGTGATGTATACGCACACATACACTGCAGTACATATGTATACTGTATGAGCACAGAGGAAAATAAATATAAAGTTTCATTTCAAAATGTCAAAAGAAAATAGACTATTTTGAAGAGAAAGTGGCACCTTAACCTTATTAGAGAATGACTGCTGGCACTGCTTCTTGCTATGGAATGTCATTCAGGGCCTCCTCGGCCAGCTATAGGATCTTTGCTCATACAATTATAAAGCACTTTTACTGATCAAATTATACCCGTACATGTTCAACATCGATTAATAAATTACTAGTCAGATATATATATATATATATATATATATATATATATATATATATATATATATAAAACCGATAGCAGTCAGGAATAGGATACTGCATTTCGTGGAGTAGGTCGTCTTTTGATGTGTAAATTAACCCATTTAAACCTGAGGAGGACGATTCTACTAATGTCTTCTAAATCTTGACAGTTTTCTGAAAAACCCTATGTTTCTACTGTATGTCATGTTATTCTCAAACTATTTCATGTCAAGGACCCCCAGAAACCATAAGTAATTGGCCTTCGACCCCCATGTGAAAATATGCAGTTCCAGGACAGAAGCCAAAGATTTGAGTTAAAAAACGTTCGCTCTGAAAGAATAATATATATATTCAGAGATTTGCGCCACATTTTCACGACTTTTCAAAAAATAGCATGATCTACAAGCTACGTACGAGCGTGTCCCGTCATGAACGTATTAAAAGGGACAACAGGATGAAAGGCTCTACGGATCCAGCTGACGCGGGCGTGGGGGGGGCAGTATCTCTCTTCTAATAAGGTAACCATCAAACTCCACAATAGTGCAATCTGCAGCTTGACTGCTCGCGAGGGGCCACCGCCGCCGCAGCCGTTAACATTTTATGGCCGAACCTTTTGAGTTCCCGACATGATGAATTCCCTCTCGTCAGCTTGGGGGGGGGTTTATAACACCTTGCCTTCTTCTCCCCCCCCAAAGGGCTTCTTAAAAGGCCCGGCTCAATAGAGAGTATATGAGGTGCGTCCACATGTAAAATGTCACTATAAAAAAAACGGGAAAAAAAGAACTTCCTCATAAAGACGGAGTACCCCATAAAGAGAGACCATCCCTGGGATCCTTCGCAGTCTGACATCTCTTCTTCTTCCAGCAGCGCACCGTTTTCTCCCACAGGCTGCTGCATGGCCGTGAGGACACAACGCTTTTAACGCATTTACACCTGCCATCGTTTCTATGAAATGTCTTCTGAATCCTGACAGTCAAAAAGTCAAAAACCTCATGTTTCTACAGTATGTCAGTTGTGTTCAAAAGGTTTCATGTCAAGGACCCCCACAAATATATGCAATTGTCCGCCGACCCCCATCTGAAAATATGTTGTTCCAGGGACGACCTCCCCAGAAGCAAAGATTTGAGTTAAAAACGTTCACTCTGAAAGAATACACATTCAAAGATTTGTGCCTCATTCTCACGATTTTTCAAAAATAGCAGAACTACAAGCTCGTAAGCACGCCACTCGGTGGCTTGTAGATCTGCTATTTTTCAATGGCTAAATTATAACATAATAATGTTTAAAACACCAAAAGGGGTTCCCGTACAAAATGGGTTAATGCATTTCTCTTCCCCCCCCCTCCCCCCCCCCCCCCCCCCCCCGAGCGGCATCACGCCTCGGTGCAAGGGTGAAAAACGACGTGCGTTTGGCGGCTTGTTATAGCGTGACGGGCGGCCTTGCATGCAGGCTGGCGGCGAGCACGTGTGGAGGAGTATATATACAGCCGATTGGCTGGCGGTGGCGGCGGAGCTCTCTCTCCGAGGCTCCTGGGAAAGGTTTGGCGACGGCGGGAGAGCCGCGAGGGAACGTACAGTATACGACCCCTCCGCTGCACAGCACCGCCGGGCAGCCTGTGGGACGCTCATGGGAGAATATGTACTGTTTACAGAGCCCTGATCGCAGCCATTTATACATACATGACGGGAGAGAGATGGTGGAGAGAGGGGTGGGGGAGGAGGGGTGAGGGAGGGAGGCCGTAGCCTGACTGCACATCAGGGGCGTCATTTATTTGGGCTCCCAGGGGCGGACGATGCCACACGATATAGCCTGGGCATTTAACCTCAAATGCAACTATAGCTGGGGCATTTGACCTCAAATGCAACTGCCACATGATATAGCCTGGGCATTTAACCTCAAATGCAACTATAGCTGGGGCATTTGACCTCAAATGCAACTGCCACATGATATAGCCTGGGGCATTTAACCTCAAATTACAGGGAGGGGCAACTGCCACACGATATAGAATGGACATTTAACCTCAAATTACAGGGAGGGGATCAACTGCCACACGATATAGAATGGACATTTAACCTCAAATTACAGGGAAGGGAGCAACTGCCACACGATATAGCTGGGGCATTTAACCTCAAATGCAACTGCCACACAATATAGCCGGGGCATTTAACCTCAAATTACAGGGAGGGAGCAACTGCCACATGATATAGCAGGGGCATTTAACCTCAAATGCAACTGCCACACGATATAGCTGGGGCATTTAACCTCATATTACAGGAAGGGGGCAACTGCCACACAATATAGCTGGGGCATTTAACCTCAAATTACAGGGAGGGGATCAACTGCCACACGATATAGCCTGGGGCATTTAACCTCAAATTACAGGGAGAGGGCAACTGCCACACAATATAGCCTGGGGCATTTAACCTCAAATTACAGGG
>NC_137876.1:4697815-4715315 GCF_963924005.1 Protomyctophum bolini | reverse complement strand
GTCCGTGTTTCTTTAACCCATTCTGACCTGAGATCAGATTCATACGAGGTTTCCACTGGACACACACTGGTCTGATTAACCCATTCTGACCTGAGATCAGATTCTAAAAATGTCAGTCGTTCTTCGATTTTTCAAAAATAGCAGACCTACAAGCTCGTAGCGCGCCACTCGGTGGCACGCTATGAGCTTGTAGATCTGCTATTTTTCAATAGCTAAAGCATAACATGATGCTAACACCAAAAGTGCAGGTTCCCGTTCAGAATGGGTTAAGCTGTTTGTGTGGGTTTTCTTTTCTCTTCCGTTGTCGTTGCAGTCTTCATGACGTGCACGGTGTGTGTGTGGGCGCACATGCACAGTTTCTCAGCGTGTCTAGTACTAGTGTCTAGCGGGTGCTTGCATGAGCAAGCGCACGCACATCATGCACGTCATCCTTCATTTGTGCAAGTGCGTGTCCCTGTGTGTGTGTCTGTATACAGTATATCGTCCCTGTCGGGCGGAAAGCAAAATTGTTATACTTTTCAGGATTCAACTGCAAAGAATGCAAAAAGGAGCAGAACTGAGAGCTTGAAGCCACGTTTCCAGTTTGCAGATCTGGTACTTTAGGATATACTTTTACGGAAAAGAACGAAGGAAGTAAAAATATGGAGATAAGCGGTTTCTGCCCAACAGCAACAATATCCGTGTGTGTGTGCACAGGAGTGCGCGCATGTGTTTGTATGTGCCTATGTGTGCCTTTCTGTGCGTGCGTGCGTAGGGGGCCGAGCCTACACATTGTCTGCTTCCAAGGTGAGCAGGCTGTGTCTGTGTGCTGCAGCAGCCACTGTGTATCCGAGGTGCTCATCAATCATGCTTTTAGGAGCCATTACTGGCTGTCTCTTTGAAAGCCCTTACGGGAATATGTGGGAAGGAACTCTCGTGCCCGGTTTAGGCGTCGCCGTGCGGCGGTGTCGCGCGGGCCCAGAATAGGGCTATATATACGCTTCTATACAAGATCAACGAGCTCACGACGTGCGACGCGTTGTAAAAGCAAAGCAAAGCAAAGTTATTTGTTTACCCAGGGAAGTGGACTAAGCCAAGGACTTGTTCACAGCCACACCCTGCTCATAGAACATTTCATGGTCGGGGTCCAATGCCTTGCTCAAGGGCACTTCAGCGGTGGTAATTTTAACATGCCGGTCCGGGGATGCAAACTGGCGACCTTCCGGTATCAAGACCGCTCCGCTAACCGTTCGGCCACCGCTGCCCCACAAGTGAGCTTTAGAACTTTAGTGTTGTTTTCGTCGACTAATACTGTGACGAGAAATGTTCGCCGACTACCTTTTTTCACTGACAGAAACGACGTAAAAACTAATATAAGCCATGATGACTAAAACTATGACTAAATATACTGACAATTTCGTTAACAAATAAAAACTAGACTAAAATGTTAGGAACTATAGTGGAGAAGAGATCCTGTATAAGTCATTTTACACTTGGTTGCATGATGAAAATAGCCGTTCTACAAGCGCACAACGTGTTGCGCTGCGACACGTTGTGATTGAGTTTGTAGATTGAGGGCTTATGGTAAGGGGAAATAGCCAATAATTATTTTTTTGCACAAAATCACACCTGGATCTCTTTGGTGGGGACGTAACAACTATACAAATAAAAGGTAAGAAAGCCTTCTAGTCCGAAATTCTCCTTTAATCTGTGTTGTTATTTGTTTTTAATGGTGCTGAAGGAGAGATATGACTCAGTTCGGTGTCTGGACATCCAATGGCATCTTTCCCAAGACGAGAAAAGAGAGAAGAGAAAATAAATGAAAAAGGAACAGCTTCCTTTTCAGAATGAATTCTAGTCTAGTTTTAGTGCCATAAGGTTTTAGTCGACTAAATCTACAGTCGATCTAGTCGACTAAAACTATAATTTTGGCGGGCCTCGATGCCGTTGTAAGGACAGATTTTACACTTGCTGAAAATAGATCTACAAGCTCACTTGTCGCAAGAGCGGCACGTTGTGAGCTTGTATATCTGCTATTTTAATTTTCAGCATGCAAACCTAAGTGTAAAATGTCTTCTACTGGATCTCTTGTCCACTATAGTCCCTTCCTAACATTTTAATCTAGTTTTTATTTGTTGACGGAATTGTCATCTCAACAGACGGGCCCGAGGACATAGAACTGAAATCTGCATTGTTTGCTAGAACGAAATGTTCCACAATAACAGATTATGGAGTTGCTTGTGTTTTGCGTATAAAGTACACTCTGCACACAACAAAGCAACCGCTGTACACACTGTACAGCACTGTACAAACCATGAGATGAATGCCACGTTGGTTTATATGACAAGGCATGCAACTTCATAACAGAGATATTCAAAGAAACATCTGAAAAGAAAAAAACATGTTTGTTTCGTCAGTGGTTCTTTACTTCTTTGAAGTGGTTGAGGTGCTATTTCTATGAAAAGAGGGGACACAAGAGATCCAGTATAAGTCATTTTACACTTGGTTGCATGCTGAAAATAGCCAATCTACGAGCTTGTAGATCGGCTATTTTCAGTGCACAAACAGTCATTGGCTACAGAAACAGGAGATAGGCTCCTGCCCCCTATGGGCCTCATGGCTACAGAAACAGGAGATAGGCTCCTGCCCCCTATGGGCCTCATGGCTACAGAAACAGGAGATAGGCTCCTGCCCCCTATGGGCCTCAAGGTTACAGAAACAGGAGATAGGCTCCTGCCCCTATGGGCCTCATGGCTACAGAAACAGGAGATAGGCTCCTGCCCCTATGGGCCTCATGGCTACAGAAACAGGAGATAGGCTCCTGCCCCCTATGGGCCTCAAGGTTACAGAAACAGGAGATAGGCTCCTGCCCCTATGGGCCTCATGGCTACAGAAACAGGAGATAGGCTCCTGCCCTATGGGCCTCATGGCTACAGAAACAGGAGATAGGCTCCTGCCCCCTATGGGCCTCATGGCTACAGAAACAGGAGATAGGCTCCTGCCCCCTATGGGCCTCATGGCTCGACAAGGCTACTTGCTTCTATACTGACTGCGTGAGCCTGCTGCTCAAAGCCCCAGGATGCCGTAGTGCCAGTCAAATGTTTGTAGAGATAAATGTACCCACTTGCTATGAAACCTGACGTATAGATTTACGTGCAGATTAACAGACATCTGTAAATAGCATCATTGCAGCACTTTCTAACCCTGCTAAGAGCTACTATGTCAGGCTGTCATCTAAGCTGTGGCGTTCTAGCCTGTACGCACAGAGATAAGTCCCCCCTGTTTGTTTATGCTTTGTTTATTTATAAGTTTGTTTACTTTGGTGTTTTTATGTTTCATGTGTTCCGCCCTATGGAACCCAGGAATGCGACAAAAAACAAAAACAAAAAAGGTCTCCATGGCATGAATGCAAGGCATTGTGTAATTTATGGAAAATAAGTCATTCTTTGTGTGAACTACCCATTGTTGCTTTCCGTTGTTACTTTGATTTTGTGTATACTGCATTTGTTGGTTTTTAATTAGTCGATTTTAAACTGTTCTAAAGTTTTGTGAACCTTTTTTGTATTTTTTCCCAACCCTAAACGCCTGCCTACTGATTGCGGTGTCTGCTTTTAAGTCCCTCTTGAGCGCCAACAGAACGGAAGTTAATAAGTCACAGAACAAATAGCCATATAAAGGGGCACACGAGACAGCTGTGGAGCTTTTAAACTTCACGTAATACAACTAATTAAAAGCCAATATTGCGTAATTATAATTAAACGGATATTGCAATCTGCTGTACACGACGCCATATGGCGCTAATTGCTGCGACTAACTTGAAGCATACGTCCTCGTCCTTCACCTACGCACGTCTGGGAGGAATTCATTCCGTCGTCAAAGTGATGAAAGCGACGGAACAGACGACATTCATGGACGTTTGGAATGCCTGCATCGTCCATGTTTGAAGAAACACTGACTTTATGTTCTGTGTGCAAACCGAAGAAACACTTATTTCAGACATGCTCTAGTATGTGAAGAGTCTGCCTGTGCTATTAAATCATTTTGAAAATAAAATAAAATCTCCTCAGGTGAAAAGCTGTAATTTGCGCCATGGCAGTCTCTCAGTCAAATCTGGTCACACAGGTCTGGCATTTCAACTTAAATCACCACAGTGTGTAATGTAGGTAAAGGTTAACTCAAATGGATCCCACAGGTAAGTATACGGTTTAACTTTGTCTTTCTCTAGGGTTTCAGATATTAAGGCAGTTCAAATAGCAGGTAAGTACGATCAACAGTCTATGAAAGAAGGTGACTAGGATAGGACATATATTTTTTTACTCAGCGCGTTACTCGAGTAGAGTGTATTTTTTACTGCTCACTCATGTAGGTTTTTAAGTCCTTTTCCATATCCCGTTTGTCTCGTACGTCGTGGTTGGACTGCACTATTCCGCTGCTTAGTATACGACACGTGCCCCGTCGGACAGCGGTGGTTCAGGGGTAGATCGAGTGGCCGGATGAGGAACCAAACGCAAGGTTGCCAGTTCGAACCCGGGCTTCTCCAGAGTTAGTATCGAAGGGTCCTTGAGAAAGACTCTGAACCCTATAATTGCTCCTGATGAGCAGGTTGGTGCCTTGCATGGCTTCCTCTGCCATCGGTGTGTGTCTGTCTGTCTGTCTGTCTGTGCGTGTGTGCGTGCAATGCACAATCTATGTAAAGCGCCTTGGATGAAGGCGCTGTATGAATGCACCATTTACCGTCTGTGCATATAGGATTAGTGGAGAGAGACAGGCATACGGTATAAGTCAGAATTATATATTATCACATAGCATGGGGTTTGAATTACATGCAGTGGTGATTCTCGCCCAACGCTGACTGGTTCCTCCTCTGGAGAGCCGTCTCGCAATGAGACAAAGAGAGCTATATGGTTTTTGTACCGTTTGTCACACCTGGCCGGCTCCGCACCAGTGTTGTTTTCGTCGACTAAAACTAAGACGAAAAATGTCCGTCGACTATACCTTTTTCCACTGACGGAAACTAAATGAAAACTAAGCTACGTGAAAATGAATATCCTTCGGGACAATAAAGATTATTATTATTATTATTATTACGATGACTGTAACTAAGACTATAAGAATATACTGACGATTTCGTCAACAAATAAAAACTGTAGACTAAAATGTCAGGAAGAGACTGTAGTGGACAAGAGATCCAGTATAAGTCATTTTACACTCATTCAAGTCAAGGCCCGCCAAAACACATTTTAGTCAACTAAATCAACTGTAGATTTAGTCGACTAAATCATTCCAGGTGACTAAAATTGGCTCTTCAAAATAAGGGGTGAAAGAGGAAAAAAAACCTTGGCAATGCGCGATGAATAGATTAATTAATCCCGGCGGGATTAAAATCTACAAAGTAACTATAACGTTTTCAAATAAATGTAGGCCTATCGGAGTAAATTATAGTACATGTGGATCCGAGATGACAGTAGAAGTATAAGTATTGGAATGTGGAAATACTCAAGTGAAGTACAAATACGAGTACAAGTAGAAGTACAAGTAACATATACTTACTTACTTATACCACTGTCCAATAAAGCTGTTACTTTTCAGGATTCAAATACAAAACAGCAAAGAGTAACAGATGGACAAGCCTTTGATATTTTTGTGTGACGCTGTGAGTATGATGATCATTAATAATTACAGATAGTTAGTATGACCAAGAAGAACATTAATAATTATAGATAAGATGTTTCTGCCCGATGGCAACAATATAAGGCTTTGATGTCTGACTACTGGGTCTTGTAAACAAGTCACAGGGGGGCACGGTAATTGGTAATTGAACGCCTTTCAAAGGTTTCATCTTCGTTAACCAATTCTATGCGGGAACCTGTTTTGGTGTTATAGCATTATGTTATGCTTTAGCTATTGAAAAATAGCAGATCTACAAGCTCATAGCGCGCCACCGAGTGGCGCGCTACGAGCTTGTAGGTCTGCTATTTTTGAAAAATCGAAGACACTTTTAGAATCTGATCTCAGGTCAGAATGGGTTAATAATGAAACTGTCAGGATGTACATAATAGACCTTTTTTTAGAATCTGATCTCAGGTCAGAATGGGTTAACTACTGCTGCAGAGAAATGATGGAAATTAGGCACTTTCCTTTCGAAGCGCGGTTTAAAGGCAGCCATGGTATATGGAAGAAAAAGATCTCTATGCAAACATTCTGGGCTCCCGTTAGCTGACCCAAAGAATGTTACGCCGCAATGATTTGAAACACGTGACATTTCCCTTGCAAATGCTTGATGAGGGACTGAGTTCAGTGTGGCATTAGCTATAATTAAACTTCACTTCTCCTCCCCTCCAACCCCCCCCACAACTTAACCCATTCTGAACGGGAACCCGTTTTGGTGTTGGCATCATGTCGTGCTTTAGCTATTGAAAAATAGCAGATCTACAAGCTCATAGCGCGCCACCGAGTGGCGCGCTATGAGCTTGTAGGTCTGCTATTTTTGAAAAATCGAAGAACGACTGACATTTTTTAGAATCTGATCTCAGGTCAGAATGGGTTAATCAGACCAGTGTGTGTCCAGTGGAAACCTCGTATGAATCTGATCTCAGGTCAGAATGGGTTAATCTAAGTTGAAGAAAGAAAAAGTGATTTTCCAAGGCTTTAATTACATAAGTATGTCTTGAATTTGGCCTTTCTCCCATCGGTGCGTGTATGCGTGTGCGCAAGCGATCGTGCGTGCGTGCGTGAGTGCGCACATGCATGCGTGCGTGCGTGCGACCTAGAATTTAATTCAGCGAAATGCCATATCTGCAACAAATCAATATCGTCGCTCGGCATCTCTCCTTTGTACTTGGCGACAGCACATCCAATCGGGCAGATAAGACGAGACGTCTTGTGCGTGCGTCCGACGTAGGTTGTCGTGGTGTGCAGTTTGAACAGTGACGATACAGGATTAGATAAAGAATAACAAAAAAAAAAGGATCTGAGTTGTGTGGGGAGTGAGTCCCCTTTAGGGAAAGGGAAATGTTTCTTACTTTCCTAGATATGGAGCAAAGATAATATCCACCCCTGCAAAACGACAGTCGAATCAAATCAGTGACCTACAGCCTCACAGATAACTGCCTGCTCGTCAGCATGCAAGTGTTGACTGAGCTAAAAACCTAAAAGGAAAGGACCACAAGAACCCTATAGGGTTCCTATTTTGAGGACACTTTGCCCAACCCATTCTGGGCGGGAACCCCTTTTTAGTGTTTTGCATAATGTTATACTTTTAGCTGGTGAAAAACTGTGAAAATGTGTCGCAAAAAAAATATATTGGGGACCCCCCCAAAATAATTTGGCGACCCCCCCCTAGGGCTCGCCACCCACGGGTTGAGAACCCCTGACCTAAGGGATTATAATTAAAGATGTACTCATTCAAATTAGCCCCTAATTGTTTACCATAATTAGAACAGCTTTGTCTTCTTATGATACTTGTTCCTGCGGTTTACCTTGCATTGGTACTTAAATAAATACAGTGTGCTGAAGCTCTTCTGGGACTGTGTCTGCTAATTGCTTTCTTCAAACAATACCAAGTACCATATGGTAGACGGCATAAGGCCTGGAGAGACACAAATAATAATAACAATAATAATAATAACAAATAAAAATATACGCTCAAGGAACGGCACACAAAGCAGTCATGGGACCTTCCTCCGTCTCAATTAACTCGTTTTGACCTGGGATCAGATTCTACAAATGTCTTCTAAATCCCGACAGTTTTCTGAAAAAGCTATGTTTCTATGTCAGTCTTTCTTCGTTTTTTTCAAAAATAGCAGACCTACAAGCTCATAGCGCGCCACCGAGTGGCGCGCTATGAGCTTGTAGATCTGATATTTTGTAATAGCTAAAGCCTAACATGATGCTAACTAAAAGGGGTTCCCCGCCCAAAATGGGTTAACGACAGTCTGCCGATATGTCCCGAGTCCCCTCTTATGAGTTAAATGACTCGGGGGTTTACTCGAGCATGCTTCTTAAATTAAACCCCCGGTTTTCTATTAAAATGTGATTTGCGGCTGTAATTGTGAGGGGAACGCGAGCGAGTGGCTCAATTAAAGGTATACTATAGACAATTAAGTCTGTGTTGTGTACAAACACACTCCCCCCCCCCGTTCCCCTCCTCCTCTCTCTGACAGGCATCAAACAGGTAGCTGTCTTTGATGCTTCCATTGATCAGAGAAAGCACCGACGAGCACAGAACAACAGACACTTGTAATGAATCAATCAACCACGGCCTGCAAGGGATGGATGTCAACATAAAATAACAGTGTAAATGTCAACAATATTGAATGTTTTTTTTTAGATCAGGAGATACAGTTAAACCCAGTGGACTTTGGTACCGGGCTTAGATTCTGATTATGACTTGAGGTATAGATACATTTTACGATGTAAGCCCTATATGCCGCACGGTTTACAATTTTACAAAAAGAATGGTTAGAGGAGGATCCCCCTGACGTAAAATGGTTAGAGGAGGATCCCCCTGACGTAAAATGGTTAGATGAGGATCCCCCTGACGTAAAATGGTTAGAGGAGGATCCCCCTGACGTAAAATAGTTAGAGGAGGATCCCCCTGACGTAAAATGGGTTAGAGGAGGATCCCCCTGACGTAAAATGGTTAGAGGAGGATCCCCCTGACGTAAAATGATTAGAGGAGGATCCCCCTGACGTAAAATGGTTAGATGAGGATCCCCCTGACGTAAAATGGTTAGAGGAGGATCCCCCTGACGTAAAATGGTTAGAGGAGGATCCCCCTGACGTAAAATGGTTAGAGGAGGATCCCCCTGACGTAAAATGGTTAGAGGAGGATCCCCCTGACGTAAAATGGTTAGAGGAGGATCCCCCTGACGTAAAATGGTTAGAGGAGGATCCCCCTGACGTAAAATGGTTAGAGGAGGATCCCCCTGACGTAAAATGGTTAGAGGAGGATCCCCCTGACGTAAAATGGTTAGAGGAGGATCCCCCTGACGTAAAATGGTTAGAGGAGGATCCCCCTGACGTAAAATGGTTAGAGGAGGATCCCCCTGACGTAAAATGGTTAGAGGAGGATCCCCCTGACGTAAAATGGTTAGAGGAGGATCCCCCTGACGTGAAATGGTTAGAGGAGGATCCCCCTGACGTAAAATGGTTAGAGGAGGATCCCCCTGACGTAAAATGGTTAGAGGAGGATCCCCCTGACGTAAAATGGTTAGAGGAGGATCCCCCTGACGTAAAATGGTTAGAGGAGGATCCCCCTGACGTAAAATGGTTAGAGGAGGATCCCCCTGACGTGAAATGGTTAGAGGAGGATCCCCCTGACGTGAAATGGTTAGAGGAGGATCCCCCTGACGTAAAATGGTTAGAGGAGGATCCCCCTGACGTAAAATGGTTAGAGGAGGATCCCCCTGACGTGAAATGGTTAGAGGAGGATCCCCCTGACGTAAAATGGTTAGAGGAGGATCCCCCTGACGTAAAATGGTTAGAGGAGGATCCCCCTGACGTAAAATGGTTAGAGGAGGATCCCCCTGACGTAAAATGGTTAGAGGAGGATCCCCCTGACGTAAAATGGTTAGAGGAGGATCCCCCTGACGTAAAATGGTTAGAGGAGGATCCCCCTGACGTAAAATGGTTAGAGGAGGATCCCCCTGACGTAAAATGGTTAGAGGAGGATCCCCCTGACGTAAAATGGTTAGAGGAGGATCCCCCTGACGTAAAATGGTTAGAGGAGGATCCCCCTGACGTAAAATGACGGTATGAAAATGTCGATACTGCCAATGGAGAGGTTATCATACATGCCCTAACCCTAAAAGAAGAATGGAAAAGAGTAATGCTGTATGGGTGTGACAACTGTATGATAATAAGTTAAACTGTATGATGGGAGTATATACATACGTGACTGATACTTTTTTTCTGTGTTACTATTTGCTGGCATGTTGTTGATTCTGTCTTTTTTTTCTTTCTGTATCGTTTCCTTTTTGTACGTCTTTGTAATGTAATGCAAATTTTGCGAAACCCCCCCCCCCCCCAAAAAAAAAACCAAACAATACAAAAGAATTGAAAGAGAGGAAATGTCAACATAAACAGTGGAACAAAACCAAGATTACATTTTACTTAGAGAAAATAGCAGATCCACCTGTATTGAGATTGTCTATTTTAGCTATAAATGAGGTTCCAGGTTATTTTCTTTTTAATATCGAACTAAGCGCGTCACAGAAGCCCACCATTATGGATTCACTACATCCCATGTCCATGTTTGACATGCCAAGCACAGCCTGGCTGTGAATGGAAATGGCTGTTCAATACATTTTAGTCCTGTGGTTTCGATTGTGGATTTATTTACTAACCACTTTGATTTACAGTATCAGTGCTTCGGAACAAGCAACACAAATAAATCACAGTATATTAACATTTAGTGGCTTTGAGAATGCAGTCCAAGTGTAAATGGAGAGGCTGGCTGTGCATAGAACACACAGTTGATTTTGTTGACTAAAACTATGTTGAAATGTTCATAGACTAAAACTATATGAAAATTAAATAAAAACTAAACTATGATGACTAAAACCAAGGCTAAATATACTGTACTGACATTTCCGTCATTCTTTTTGAGTAAAATGTTAGGAATAGACTAGCCTCGATACCCAGGCTTTCGTTTCGTCTGCGCGAAAAATCTGGAGTCTGGAGGAACGCATTGGCTGCCTTGGTCTAGAAGTGGGAGTCAACGCTTCCGGGTGGGCGTCGCTCCAAATGATGTGACGTAGCGCTTCACTAGGTGGGAGAGGAGTGGCCAGGGCTGACGGACAGATCGGTGAGATCCAATCAGGGCGTGCACAAATCTCAGCCGCGACCCACCCCTATAGACCAGAAACTTAACACGTTAGCTCAGGCTAGGAATAGACTAATGGATAAGTAGAAACTACAAAAAAAAAAATCATGTTTATTTTAATTTTATTTATTTTGTAGATCAGCGATTTAGTCTAGTTTTTATTCGTTGACAAAGATTGTCAGTAGGCCTACATTTAGATTTAGTCATCACGGCTTAGTTTGTATTTGTAGTTTTCATCAAATTGACGGAATTCAAATGTTCGTGATAGTTTTAGTCGATGAAGTCCACACTGCTACCATCTCAATCCAAAGCATGAAAAGAGACAGTGCATCTTGAGACAGACAGACAGACAGACAGACAGACAGACAGACAGCAGTCTTGTGGAGGTTCAGCTTAACCCATTCTGACCGAGAACCCATTTTGGTGTTGGCATCATGTTATGCTTTAGCTATTGAAAAATAGCAGATCTACAAGCTCATAGCGCGCCACCGAGTGGCGCGCTACGAGCTTGTAGGTCTGCTATTTTTGAAAAATCGAAGAACGACTGACATTTTTTTAGAATCTGATCTCAGGTCAGAATGGGTTCATCAGACCAGTGTGTGTCCTATAGTGGAAACCTCGTATGGATCTGATCTCAGGTCAGAATGGGTTAAGGATCAAAGATAGCGTGGATCCAGAATGTTGCTGCTGGCAGCTGAGCCAGCAGAATAATGCCCGCGGGAGGAAGTCAGTTCACAAAGTTTGACGATGCAGAGATAGAGACTTCGAAGTAGACAACTTTATATTACTGAAAAAAGATGTTACGGTTTGATGTTGTGACCTTTATTTAGCTGGTAGTTTTTTGCTCTGAGTGTCATACTGTAGAATGGATACTTGATTACCGTATGCCTGTATGTATTAAGGTCCTTAACCCATTCTGACCTGAGATCAGATTCATACGAGGTTTCCACTGGACACAAACTGGTCTGATTAACCCATTCTGACCTGAGATCAGATTCTAAAAATGGCAGTCGTTCTTCGATTTTTCAAAAATAGCAGACCTACAAGCTCGTAGCGCGCCACTCGGTGGCGCGATATGAGCTTGTAGATCTGCTATTTTTCAATAGCTAAAGCATAACATGATGCCAACACCAAAATGGGTGCCCGGTCAGAATGGGTTAAGACCTGAGGCCTCACACTCTGTTCTCACACTTTTTTCATGTCAAGGACCGCCAAAATTATATGCATTTTCGCCATCCGAATATTTGTTTTTGCCAGGGACCCCCAGAAGAGAAGACACTCCCTTACGGAGCTGTGTGTGTGTGTGGGTGGCTGGGTGGGTCTGAGGCTCTGAGCACGAAAACAGCATGGCTGTTTTTCACCACCTGTGCGCAACCTAACACACACACGCACATATTAACTGTATATAAGATGATTTCGGGTGTGCCAGTACAGTACAGTGCAGTACAGTAGAGTGACCCCAACATGGTAACTCTGTCATTTCTCAACCGTTTGGGACGCGGGGCTATTGAACAATAGCAGCTGTATACAGGCTTTGTCCTGGCGTTGCATTTCTTTTGGGTTACCAGCTGTAGGTCCCATGATTAAAAGGTCCTTTTGGGTTACCAGCTGTAGGTCCCATGATTAAAAGGTCCTTTTGGGGGACCAGCTATAGCTCATATAGCTCATCGCTCCCGTGATTAAAAGTAACATTTGCTTCGCTGCCAAACCATGCATGCAGGCCACATCGATGAAGGTTTTGATAAGCCGCTGACTTTTAACCCATTCTGACCTGAGATCAGATTCATGCGAGGTTTCCCACTGGACACACACTGGTCTGATTAACCCATTCTGACCCGAGATCAGATTCTAAAAAATGTCAGTCGTTCTTCGATTTTTCAAAAATAGCAGACCTACAAGCTCGTATCGCGCCACTCGGTGGCGCGATACGAGCTTGTAGATCTGCTATTTTTCAATAGCTAAAGCATAACATGATGCTAAACACCAAAATGGGTGCCAGGTCAGAATGGGTTAAATAAATATGCCCAGTGACTGGAAATGCATATATTCACAACATTTATCCAGCAAACCCACCAACAGTTTGTTTCATTAGCGGAAAGCTATACCATTAGTAAAATTGCATTTCTACTTTGCATCCACCGAGCCAGAGGGTATGTGCATTTCAGGGGGGAAAACAGGGGAATCTCTAAGACGTGTTTAACCTTCAGAATCGTATTCCACATCAGGTATAGGTATATCCATATACCAGTGATTTTCAACGCTTTTTTTCATATCAAGGCACATTATGTATTCAACATTGGTACAGTGGTGGAAGAAGTAGCCTATACTATTGTCGATGCAATCTGTTACAGGAACTCCGTCAGTAAAGAGAAGAGACACAAGTTCAGAGTTTCAAATAATGAGGGATTATTATTATTATATATTAATCAATTAGGATTGGCTGGAGATCCAAACGAGGAACTGGATGTCTGTCTCCTCCCCAGGACCGGAACTATAGTGAAAATAGCAGATATACAAGCTCACAATGTTACAAAAGTATCACTCAAGAGGAGTTAACAGGCAACTAGCTACCAGCTCACAATGTTACAAAAGTATCACTCAAGAGGAGTTAACAGGCAACTAGCTACCAGCTCACAATGTTACAAAAGTATCACTCAAGAGGAGTTAACAGGCAACTAGCTACCAGCTCACAATGTTACAAAAGTATCACTCAAGAGGAGTTAACAGGCAACTAGCTACCAGCTCACAATGTTACAAAAGTATCACTCAAGAGGAGTTAACAGGCAACTAGCTACCAGCTCACAATGTTACAAAAGTATCACTCAAGAGGAGTTAACAGGCAACTAGCTACCAGCTCACAATGTTACAAAAGTATCACTCAAGAGGAGTTAACAGGCAACTAGCTACCAGCTCACAATGTTACAAAAGTATCACTCAAGAGGAGTTAACAGGCAACTATGGGCACTAGATTTGCCCGTAAACCTCAAGTTTAGCAGCATATACAGTTAATATACGGTAATATACAGGTGTGATGGTACAATACATATACAGTTAATATACGGTAATATACAGGTGTGATGGTACAATACATATACAGTTAATATACGGTAATATACAGGTGTGATGGTACAATTCGGGAGTTTACCGAAGTTTGTTGGAAAGTTTAACTGGAGTTTCCTGTAATATACACATCCGTATTCCATGCTTTCTTTTAAATATATATATATATATATATATATATATATATATATATATATATATATTTAGATATATTTTTTTATCCCACAAATGTATAACCCATTTTCCACCTCTGTGTTAATTATCTAACGTGATGTGAAAATCCGAGCCCGGTCTGTTGTTTATAAAGAATAGTTTGTTTTCCCTGTTTTCTGTTTCCCAGACAATTTTTTTTTGCTGAAAAACAAGCTCTATTCAACAGCCAATAACTAACGAAGGGAACATTTGAGGTGACAAACTGTTTACTTTTCTCCTGGTGAAAGTAGAGAGACTCTTGTCTTTCTTTTGAGATATTTGGTGATTCCATCATCAAAGAACAAAACATTCTGAGGGCAGACTGTCCTAGAGAAAACTGGCAGTAAATCAGTTAAATATGTGTTTCCTAATTTATGCCATTTCTGTATTTTTTTGTTTGTGTGAAATTAATTGGAAAAAATATTTTTTTTTGTTTTCAAATTCATAAAAGAATAACATTATTTCATGTTTTGAAATAATGTACTGTAGCAGCAAACGAACATTTTTTTAGTTACTTCTGCAGCGTTTCTGTCTCTCACTGCATACAACTATGATGTCTGTATAGGACAGGCAGCGGAGAGAGAAAAACCCCCCAAAAGGAAGGTCAGAGCCGGTGTGTTACGCTAGCTGCCGGCAAGGCAGGGATACTCGTCTCTCTAGAGGCCAATTCTGCTGATGCCCTGATGCTCTGCTCGTCAACTTCCATAGCGGGCACTCCATCGTCACCGCTCTCTCTGATATCTGTTCGTTTTGATCCCATAACTCGGGAGGGGGGGGGGGGGGGGGGGGGAGGGGTTTCCTGTCAGGTTAACCCATTTCGACCTGGGAATGATTCTGCAAATGTTCTTCTAAAATCTGACTGTTTTCATGGAAAAAAAGCGATGTTTTTCTATGTCAGTCGTTCTCTCAAACACTTTCATTTCACTTTTCACGGTTCTTCAAAAAATAGCAGACCTACAAGCTCGTAGCGCGCCACTCGGTGGCGCGCTATGAGCTTGTAGATCTGCTATTTTTCAATAGCTATAAACTAAAGCATAGCATAATGCTATAACACCAAAAGTGGTTCCCTGCCCAAAATGGGTTAATTGCATGTGAGAAGCACGTTGTCGCAAAACAAAAAATGTCCTGGTGTCAGCGGCAGCACCCAAAAAACCCCCAAACATCAGTGTCCGTTACCTGTCGGGCGCTTGATGAGGTTATGTTTATGCCTGAAGGAAGGAGAATGTGGAGACGAGTTGTTATGCGTTTGAACACTGCCGATATTCAGATGACTTGAAGGAAGGCAAGATCATCAAGTTGAATGTTCTATTTCTGAATTCCGTTCGTTTTGAGTCTCTCAAAAGACAATTTTATCGTGGTTCGAATGTGTGTTGTTGTTGTTGTTGAATAATTCTAACAAAAGACAGCAGGTGAATTATCGGACATACAGTATATAGTGGGATACAGGTTCATCTCACACACTCCACTTTAACCACGTCCTTTTCCCCAGTAATCAGACACCCGCATCGAATGCTATCAACCGATACTATGCAGGACTGGCTAACACTTAACACTGGCCAGTGTTCATGTTTTGTTTGCTAACACTAGACTAAAGCTAAATAGTGGGGTGCATACTTAGTTTTTAGACTAGTCATTGGTTAGACATGGGTTAAGGTTAGGTTTAGGTGTGCTGCCCCGTGGGAGGTTAGGTTTAGGGTGAGGGTTTGAGACATAGGTTGTAGTTGTAGGACTAATGACTGGTCTGACCAATGACTAGTTGAACCACAAACTGTCTAAACTAAGTACTGCACCCCTAAATATAGCTAGTAGTAAAAGTAGCCTTGGTAAAACTAAAGTCCAACGGTGTGTTCAAAGAGTTTAAATCAGAATCAGTCATGTGTTTCTATAATGCAGTTTATGATAAACATAAACATTACTAAAAGTTAGGGTTATGGTTCGAGTTAGGGTTCAATTAGTTTGATTATAGTTAGGGTTCGATTTAGGGTCAGAAATAGTCAACGCAACCATGCAATGCCATGTCGGACAATGGCTGACATGTCTCTGCGTTCCCTATAATCCAATGCAAAGGTCCTGATAAGTAACTTACTGGTTGATATCGGTTGATTTTCATTCGAATGCCGCTATAGTTCAGACCAATTTCTTAATCAATACGCTCGTTCTCCGATTCACCAATAATGACCGATCGGCAATAATTATATGAGGGTGAGGAAACATGCTTTCAACAATGAGAGCATGAAATGCAACGTGGTCAGATTTATGGGCGTAATGTACCACATGCAGGCAAAGCCCCGTATTACCAATTTAAATATGGTGTATAGAACCGTGAGGCATTTGCATAATGTAAGGCTGTAAGGCCACTTCTGCTGACAAGCCCGTAGGCACAGGTCCACATGCTTCAACACTAACACACAGACAGCAAAGAAAACTAAAAAAGAAACGTGTGTGCGCTTAACCCATTTAGGCCTGACGTCGAAATGAAAAAAAAAAAGTCTTCTAAATTCGGACAGTTTTTTTAAATATCAATATTTCATGTCAAGGTTCCCAAAAATTATATGTATTTGTTCACCGACCTCGATCTGAAAATATGTTGGGGACCCCCCCAGAAGCAAAGATCTGAGTTAAAAACGTTCGCTCTGAAAGAATATAATATTCAAAGATTTGAGGCACAAGATTTTTCAAAAATAGCAGACCTACAAGCCCATGGCGCGGCACTCGGTACCGCGCCATAAGCTTGTAGATCTGCTATTTTTCAATATCTAAAGCATAACATGATGCTAACACCAAAACGGGTTCCCGTTCAGAATGGGTTAAAGCATGACTGCTAAAGTATTCTTCATTATGATTAGTAATGCTACAGCCTATACGGCAGTCGAGCTTTGGAATCTGAGATTGTCTTGTGTCTCCATAATAATGGCATTGTCGTACTCTCAGTCTAAAGTATACTCCTGGGAAATCACCGCGGCCGTGAAAGTTCCAATTATGAATTCAATTAAGTGTGTCAAAAGGAAGCCATTAGTCAGGCATAGCTTTAATATTACAGTGAGAGAGCGAGGCCCTGAAGGACCTTATATCGTTTACACTTTCCTACTATACTATACTTACTAACGTACAGTACTGCTAGTCACTTACTAACGTACAGTACTAGTCTTGTCCGTTCCACTGCTGGGAGAAGACATCAATGAATGATTGAATACGCGACAGGGGATGAGTTGAGACCTTTCCATACGTAAAAAAAAAGACGATGACTGCATCAAACATTAATCAACAAACTATACTATAAAGAACAGGTCAAACATCGGCCAAATTGTCATAATAATATGAGAGGCAAACATCGGGCGACACATGACAGCGACACACAGCGCTCTGTTTATAAGAGGGAGCTGGAACGGACCCGCACGTTGCCTGAAAGAGGACTTGACCGGTGATTTAAGGACACAGATAGAC